>NC_023752.2:43007745-43307745 GCF_000499845.2 Phaseolus vulgaris
ACTACCCAATAATCACCAACCCATTCCAATAATCCAAAACGCTCTTTCTTTTCACACTATAACAGATACAAAATTTATGGGGAAAATTCGATTCTGCTCCTACCAGAAATAGGATTGAATCGGAACAATAGCACACCATTCCATAAAATCAACAATTTTTGTGATCTGAATCAAGAGGAACTCAAAAAATGAAACAAATCCATTGACAATACAGGGAAAAGTTGATCAAAACCAAGAAGCATAATCAATATAGTTGAGACAACAACAACAACAATTAGAAGCTAAAAAACACAAGTTTCAAATCAAGCATTTGTTGAGGCATACATTTGTAATAATGGGAAACTCATGAAGAAAGGAGACTTAATTGAGAAAATAGCAAAAGAAAAGAGAAAAAAGAAAAACATAATACTTATAATGGAAACTATAAGTGAGAGGCAAATTCATTTGAAGCAAAAGTCTTAGAATAGAAAATATAATATTAGTTTAGAGCAGCATGTGTGTGGGTCTAAGTGCCTTAGACACAAAATTCAACTCTCCAAATTAAGGGTTAAATTTTTCATTTTCATAATTTTTCTGATTTTCAGAAAATAATTTTAAACGTTTTCTAAAAAGGTTTGGATTGTGAAAATGCTGATATAGGGTGAAGTTGTTGAAGTTCAAGCTATTTAAACAGGGTGAAGCAATGACCCACAATCCTTGAATCTTGGCATTGAGTCAAAGTCAATTCTCACTTAACCACCACTCATTTGCTAATCAAATCATAACTTCTACAATCTTTAATACAATATTTTGTTTTACAACTCATATTTGTAAAACCAGGTAAATAAATAGCCTCTTATAATACTTTATTATTTTTTATTTATATTTTAAACTTTTAAAACTTAAGAAGTTAACTAAATAATACAATTCAATATTTTTTTTATTCATAAAACAAAGAATCTTAAGATACTGGTGTTAAACTTAAATTAACCTGTTCTAATAAAAGTTTCTTATAACACCTAGATTTTAAATTTAAAATCCCAATTATATGTTATAATACAATTTTTTTGAAATATGCTATTTTTAAAGATCATGTGATCTTGTTCACTCCAATCTCTATTACATTTAAAATTTGAGTAAAGAAAAAAATAGTATTCCTTTATTTATTTTTTATAACTTCAATTCTTCCCAAATACTACTCCTTAAATTTAATTAATTCAAAACTAAGTTTATACACCTCATAAACTTAGAAAATTTTATTTAAAAATATAATAATCATGCTATTTTCCTTTATTCTTCTTTCTTTTTTACATACAAATCCAAACCTCCTTCAAACATTTACCTTATTTACAAGAGAGTATTACTGAAATTATAAAAATTATGAGGTACCACAATAATATATAGAGGCTTATTTACAGGAGAGTATTTCTGAAATTATAAAAATTATGAGGGTACCGCAAAAATATACGGAGGTGGAGGAAGATGCAGTCCAAGTTCAATGAAAGTGGGACCAAATTTCATTTCATTAATAATAATGCTGAAATATAATAAAACATACTATGATAAAGCTCAAAGCGAGTAAACAAATTCTTCAGTTTATTTACATGAATAAAATCAGGGAAAAGAATTATAACCAAACAAAGGTGAATTTAAACTGCAACCATGAATATGAAAAGTTGATCACTGTGATTGCAACTATCCTGAGTTAATGGTTTTCCACATGTTCTGAAACAGAATCAACAAATTCTTTGGTGTAAACTTGAAAACTCCAGCTATTATTGCAAGAATCACAATTTTCTTTTCCTTATGCCACATGCTTCAAATAGTCCATGCACAACTCCTTGGATAATCCTTCTTCCTACATGAAAGATAACTTCAGATCCCAAGTTCTCTAAACAACCAAAGCACTTCCAAGTTTGGAGCTTGCTTATGAACTGGCACACTGGCATAACTAGTTATGACTTTTTCCTTTCTTTGCCTTGTTCTTCTCTTGCATCTTCTTTTTCTTTGCTTCAGCACTAATCCAAGTATAGTCAGATGGAATGGCAAATGGGTCTTGAATATTTTCTATCCTACTGCTGGATCCTGGAGCAGATGTACCAGAGCGATAAGGAGCCTTTATCCATTGAAACCAAGATGATGCCGAGAAATGTGGCACTGCAGGGCTCTCTTGGCCAGCTGCAGATGGACTCGATGGCGGCGTTGCGAACTCGTCCACCGGCTGTAGTTCTTCAAACTTTGTAAAGGTAACCAATACTCTGATAGTAGGAACCACAGGGATGGCCACCTGTATCATGCAAGAGCAAATGGATTAACATCATTTGCAAAGAAAAAAAAAGATAACATGTGAAGAGAAAAAGAAAAGCCAACAGAGACAGTAATCATGTGATGTACAATAAAGTTAAAATATGATATAGATTCAGTCCAAAGGAACAAGCTTCAATAAGTAGACAACATAATTGACAAAAAATCAAAAGCCACATCTCAAGAATGTGTAGGAAGTGCTAGGTATAGTATCCAGTTCAAGGCATTGACCATTGATCACATGAACCTATGCAGAACAGTAGGACCAGGCTAGCTTGAAAGATTAAAGAACCTACCCACAAATGTAGGTAAAATATAAAAAAAGCTTCTTTATTATATCAGTCAATACTAATTCAAGAATTGAATAAACAAACCTTAAGGCAGAAATCACTATCAGTAAATCTAAAATAAATATAAGTGAAGAATGGGTTGATAGAAAGATTCATGGTCATGATAACAAAATAACAATGCTTCCACCCATGTTCTGCAGCTGGATTTTCTAGCCAAAGAATTAACAACTCAAGATTTCAGTGAACATGTTGAACATCATGTTAGATAAGGGATTAAACTCCCTTTCCTGAAGAAGCTCGTTAGACATGGTTCAGTTTTATGAACTAAAAGAAATTGACAGATAAGGAACCACCTGGGAGGAGAATAATGACTCAGTTCAGGACAACTCATCCAAATTAATCAAATCCGTGAAAACTAAATGAGTAGGGAACATGTTTCCAACAAGTATTCTGAACATGACATAAAAAAACAGCTTGCACTTGTCACCTTAAGCATTAAAGTACTTGGTTCATGAAAACTAGATTCTTCATTACTAAGAGAATGAGCTCTTAATTTTTCCACGCATTGAAACTTATTTTGGTTTTCTAAAACAGTTCTCAAAATGAGAATATCTTTCATTACAACAAAAAAGTTTTAATTGCTGCCAGAGATAAAGTATTTAACTCTCAAATCTATCTATGAAAAAATAAAGTTACAGAAAGAATAATACAAATGTCCTCTTAGTTTTAGATAAAATTTACACAAATGTCATTTTTTTTCCAAAAACAAATAAGAATAAAAAGTTATCTTAAAAAGAGAGGAAACATAAGGCATCAAAACAAAATAAAGACACTAAGACAAAACAATAACTCAGCAAAGTATGTATGTGTGTGTGAATACACTATGCATAAATATAAAGACATATTAGCAAAACAGTAATACATTCTTTGGAACACACTTTACTATTCACTGAGATTTATATTACAATTTAGTGAAACTCACTTCTTATTTAATGAGTCTAGTTCCTAATTTTATAGTTTTCAATAAATTGTAACCAATAGTAGAGGATGTTTTAGGTAGTATTCCTCATAAATTAAAACAGGGTAACCCTCTAATCTCTCTGCAGATCAGACAGACACCTCTGTAATCTACAGCCGAAGAAGCAATTTCCCTGCCACCCCCAAACTAAAAACAAATGCTGTGATGGTAGTTGTAAGCAAACCACCATAAACAGTAAAGTACAATTTTTTTGTATTCAAACTAATCCCAAGAAAAACAAAAGCTCATTGGCATGAAAATTAAACTGTAAAACATTACTACTAACTGTCAGAAAAACAACAGGTAACTGACAGTGATTAGCTATCACAAACACTTTTACTTTGCAATAATAATGATACTGACACACTGACACTTAAGCTGCCATTGATGCAGACATGATTGTCATTATCACCTATCAATTCATAAAGAACAACCATCGCATACTCCATGTTGTAAGGTTTTTCGTTTTAGCAAAGGGCTATTTTTTAATTAAACTTGAGTCACTTAAGATTGCTTGGTTATTAATGTTGGGTTTCCCTTGAAATATATCTATATAGATAACACAATGATTTATATACTTTAGCTTGATATTGGTTATTGAATTGGGCAACATTACTCCGTTTCTAGCTCAATCTATTCCTGACTCCTATTCTGCATCTACTTTCACTGTTACTGTGTTTTTCTCCCTTAACAATTTATCCCTTGATTTCCTCCCATTTATAGACCAACAAACGATGTGCAGCATACTACAGCATAAGCAGAATAAACAAGCAAGTGTATAATTCATCCTAGAAAATAAATGGAATTCATACTTCTAGTAACTGGCCTTAAAAGGATGATGAGCACAGACCTTAACAGGGAAGCTTCCCACTGGAAGTTTCGTTGTAAGGAGCTCTCTTAATCGTCGAATTGCTTTAACTTTGTTTGCAACAATGTCGAGCAATGGCAGGAGTTCTTCAGTTTTAGGGGAAAGTTAGGTGAAAGCCAAAGAATAGGTCGCAACCCTTTCTTATATTCATTTTCACGATTTCCATCTTTGTGACGACTTCTGCCATCAGAATTTGCAGAAGAAGCCTTGGCATCTTTTTTCCTCCGTGACTCATCACCCTTCACAGCTATCTCAACAGAATGTCTTCCTGGCTTAGTCTGATTTCTTGAAGGAGAATCCCCTAATAAATCACTCACCTTTTCTTCTACGCAAAGAGAACTTCTTGGTGCAGCAATCTTCTTTGGTGCTTCAGGTTTCAAATCCTTTTTCCTCCATCCACCAAACCATCCTTTCTTTTCCTGCTTATTTTCTCCACTTTTGTTACAAGTTCCATCTTCAATGGGAATATCTCTATGCTCATAGCAGCTGTGACGATGCCCAATGACGACCTCATCACTCTCGTTGGCCAAGTCCAATGAATCCAACCGAAGCGCATCTTCCAATTGCCTTCTTTCCTCCTCAGTCAATATATCATTGAACTCTTCACCCTCAGTTTCATTTTCATTGCAAGATGAGAAGAGCTCATCATCTGTCATAGCTCCAGGGACTCCTCTAGATTTATGCTCACAACTACATTGTGCATGTCATACACCTTAGCTTTCCAAGAGCCTACCATTTCTGTTTTCTCCTGCCGCCTCCAAGTCAACTGAGGCAAAAGAACTGCCTGGGTGACATCAATCCCAGGCCTAAAAATATTTGTTTTAGACATTGCAACCACTTCTTGCTGAACCTCCTCCTCATCTGCCGGAAATCCAGCATCATCTAGAGCATTGAGAATCTCTTTTTCCTTGTGTGAGATCATGCAGAGTGACCCAGGTGGGACTTTCCCATCCTCTGAACCATCACCAAGGAAAAGAATGCTCTGATCTGATCTCTGGATTCTAAAACCATCAAAACCAGCCAAAGTCATGTCTGCCCTTAGATTTGCACCCCTCTTCCAAATTTTGTAGGTGTCTGAAGGAGCAATCCTCGAGATGAAAGGAATCACAGAACTCTCAAAATGGAATGTAATCTCCATGTAGAAGTCTCTCATTCTCCTCATGGTCCCTACCAAGCGAGGCAACCGTCTGCACCATTTTGCCCAAGCCAGAGGTTGGTAGTGCTTAATTATATCTTGGCAATACCCTCTTCTCTATTGCAGATAGCTTCCTGAAGAGCACTCCACCCCTGCTCATTCTGCAAACTCCAATCTGCCCCAGCAACCATAAGCATCTCCGTGGCCATTTCATCCCCAAATTTCACAGCCAAATGAAGAGGAGTATCCCGGTTTGGCACATCACGCCGGTCAATCAAAGCGGAAATGGCATCAGCCTTTTCTTCCTCCAAAATTGAAACCGCTTCAGTGTGAATCTCAGCCGTGTTACGCAGCCGTGGGAGACCAGCAAGTATCCTCTTAAGCTCAGCATAATCCTTTGAAACTATGGCCTTGTGCACTGGACTATGACCATACTTTGCAGCATCAATCCCCGCCATACCTCAACAGCACAAGGGATAACACACCACCGCCAACCCCCACTAGCAATCAAAAGCATAAACACACGCCGCCATGAAAAAAAATCTAAACTTTACCCAATAGGGTACCCCAATCACACTTGCCCAATCCAACCAACGAACCAACCAGCAACCAGCACTCACACCACAACGTCGGATGTAGCAAATGAAACAGACCCTTATGCACAATTCCCCTCTAGAGCGCAGCCGAAAAAGGTTCCTATCAAGATCAGAGATTAAAAGAGACCCCTTTTGCATCAGAAACATAAAAGCATAACAGAAAATCAAGAATCAAAGAAAAGAATCTTGTGGGGTCCTAGATCAAGCATATTTGAAAAGAGGGTGAAAGATGCTAACACACTAACCTTGTTCCTTTCTTCTATGTTTTGCTTTGTCCTATGAATATGATTGCCCAAGAGTCCAGGGATTCATATGATGTGTTACTCAAACAAACCCCACCACTCCACTCACTACCCCTCAAGTACCAAACAAAAAGTGCAGATGGCAAAGATCCTAGTGATCCAATCCAGATCAGACAAGCATGAAGAGAACATGCATGTGGTTGCGTGAAACAGAAACTCTAGAATAAAAAACGGACCTTTGAATATTAAATTCAATTTGGGTTTTTAAAATATTGAAAAACAACAAAACAGAAGAAAAGAGAGGAAAAGAAGGTGTGCGAGGAGGGGAAATTGGTGAGAAAAAAGGTGAAAGAGGGAATAACAAAGGCATGGATCGAGAAAGAGAATAAACCCCACCACACAAGCAAAGAAAGAGGAACTAGTTTATGTGCAAAGGTTTAGCCAAAAACGGATACAAGACCAAAAGTGAGCAACACTTGGAAAAGTAAATTAGTTGCAAGTGAAATTAAAAAACAAAGAATATTGAATAGTCAAGGTTTTTAAGAAGGGCTGTCTCATGTTTTCTTCACACCAGGTAAGAACAAATTTCTCACCCACCCAATTCAAAAAAAATTCTTACTTTGTTTAAGAAAACTCTCTCTCATATTTGATGTTCTAAAGTTTTTTATTTATTTTGTAGTTAGTCATAAAGTATGATGCTACAAAAAAATTTAATGATTTTAAAAAGTTATGTAAAGAATTTAATTATAGTGTATTTGTAAAGCCTTTAATATGATATAAATGCCAAGATTATACCAAATTGAGTTTATTTGTGTTATAAATAAGCAAAAGAAGTTTCATTAACAAAACTTATAAATTATGTGAGTTTTGTTGATGAAGTTTCCTAAAGGGTGAGTTTGGAAGAAGGGAAGAAAGAGAGAGAGAGAAGAAAGGTGGATTGGATGGAATTGATGGGAAAAGGAAGCATGCATGTGAGGCACAAAAGAAGGAACTTGCTTCCCTATTTCCTTTCTTTTTCACTGTTTATTCATATATCAGATTTTAATCTACCTTCATTATTTCATCATCATTGATTAAATATGTCCCCTTTTTATTTGAAAGAAGATTCTATGATCACATCTATTCTAAGACACACTTTTCCACTTTTAAATTCCTCAATTTATGTTTACAATTATCATTCACTCATACTCCATCCAACTTTATATTATCACTACAACAGATATGGATGACGGCTAGACCCACCATATTTACAAAAATGGATTAATCTTTTCAAATTGTCAATTTTTATTAGTATGCTCTCTCTAATTTGTTAATTTGTTAATATGACGAATTTTATTTTGATATTTTTAAAAAGAGATTTATGTTTTTAGAATCAAAATTGGTGATAGTCAATATTTTAATAAAAGAAATATATTAATTTTTTATATATTATTTAATTCATTAAAGTATTGTTGTATATTTATTTATTTATTAGATATTAAACCTTCTTTTATTATAAAATTAATATTTTATTTTATTTTATTTTATTTTTATTGTTCAAAAACTAATATAAATTATTAAAATCAAATAAATAAATCTAAAAAAAAAGTTGAAAAGTTACATGTCAGTCCAACCCACTGGGGTGGGTTACTATTTCTAGCTCACACAATCTTGGCAGTTAGATTAGTGCGTTTTATTACCCTAACAATTAGTTTTAAAAAATAAAAATAATTAATTACTATATTAATTAAATTAAATAATATTTTATAGATTAGAAAATTATTTGATATTTTTATAATAATAAAAATTATAAATTATTTTTTAATTGGCTTACATTGAATATGAATCTTTGATATGTAGTTTAGATAGTTTGCTTCAGAAAATGGAATAATTTTGATTATGTAAATTGACTAAGAGTAGTAGTCTTTCTAGGAAACTGTATTCAGAAGGTAAAAGAGAAAGAACTCATTAACCAGAACTCATCCTTATAAATTCCATTCAATAAAACTTTGCTCCTTTCACTACTTGTGATTCAACATGCTTAACCCTTCCAAGATCTAAGAATTGAAATATATGGAAAGTAATACCTAATTTTGTTGTTGTCTTCTAAGTTCATCATGTATCATTGAATTTTAGGTATATTTGTAACTACAGAACAATACCCAAATGAATTTATAACATTCAAATTCCAGATAGTTAATTAGAATTGATTCATCATTTAAATTTAAATTAGAGTTATGAATTCAATTCAATAAAACTAATCACATAACCCTAAATTAAATTTTCAAAGAGTTTCACCAGCAAAAATCGTTTACCTTTTAAGAACATTGAAATCTAAACCTTTAGTATCTAGAAAATTAACCTATAAACTTTTATGAATGCAAAATCTAAAAATTTGCAAACTTAAAACATTGTTAGACACTTAATGCAAACATTTAGTGTCAGGTTATAGTTGAATGTACACCAATTATTTTCCATTAAAGAGCTAAATTAATTAGTTCTACATATTTTTTTCTCAAACCGATAAAATAGAAATTTTATTGCAACTCATTTTTTTTTTTATTCTAACAGCACATCTTGTATCTGTTTATATTTGTCGGACATAATATATTTTTAAAGATTCAATCTATAATTTCACATTTTCATTAGAAATAATCATCAAACTAAAAAAATAAAAAATAGTTAAGAAAAAAATATATATTCTGGTTTTATTTTTTAATAAAGACTGAATTATAATTTACCAAACAATATTAAGAGATCTATAAAGAAAAAGGTAATAATAAACTCATTTCATATAACTTCACATCTAACAAATATATATGTCTAAATCAATGGACTTAATGCATTTCAAACAATCATTATTTCTACAAAAACCCTGATAGGTGACACCTTTTCACTTTCAGCATCACATTACAACTTTATATTAATATTTATTGTTATATAACATTTATAAAAGGATAGTGTTAAATAAATGTATTCCTAAAGTAAATTTCACTACATCCTTCATTAAAACCTGAATTAGCAAATCATAACAAAATTATCATTTCCCAAACTCTACAAAGGGTTGTGCTGTGGGAATTACCATAATTGGGGAAAATATAATTATCAATTCAAAGAAAAGTGGAACATTTAATTACTTACTTGTGATATTCTTTGAATAAATAAGCATTAATAAAGCAAGTTGTGTTTTTTCTTTTAATCTTTCTTTCTTTTTTTATTTCTTTTCATTTTATTTATGAAAGGTTAAATCTTTTCAGCTTAAAAAAATAAGCATTTAATCATCACTATAATTTTCTACAGCTTATCCAAAAATAAATCAGAGCAGACATTTTTAGAGACCAAACATAAATATTTTTTAATATATTTTTGAAATATATTCTATACTAAATCTATAAAAATATCTTAAAGAAACATATTTACTCTTTGAAATTTCTTATTAAACGTTATAAACACTTAAGGTCGACTTTTTATCCTTACATGGGTTTTTGACCAACTCTAAATACTATTTTTATAGTGAATTAACATATATGAATATTTTCTAACAAACACACGTTAATAATAAGGAGTAATTCAAAACAATATTTATGGTGATAACACTATTTTGAAACCTTTCAGGTGCCCCATCTAAGATGGAACGGATAAATATAATGTGCTCATAGCAATATTCATATTTGTTACTTGAATTTATATTTGTAATTATACTTCCTTCACATGCTGCTTCTGTCTTGATGATAGAACTCCAAAAAAAAACCAATTACTAGGATAATGGTTAGGAGAATCCACGAAGAGTAAACTCAGCCATGAGTTATCCAAATTAAAATAGGTTCTCCCTGCACCCAATGTTTTGTGATGGGCACCCAATCAGATTTGTGAAAAGACCATATTATCCTTAATGAAATAAAAAACACATAAATTGTGATCTGCACCCAATGTAAGCACCCAACAAATAGGGTTCTTCTTCTTCCTTTGTGCCTTTCACCGTGAAGCAGCAACCACCTTGAGCCACCGTGAAGTTGCAGGGAGACATCGTCAGCCACCGTGAGCCACCTTCGCAGAGTTGGTTTGCTTCGCCATGAGTGAGCTTCATCTTCAAAGAAGTCAAGGTACCGTTCATCGTTTTTTCTTCGTAGAGTAGTGCATTCCGGATAATTTTATCCGCAGATCACCATTTGCTTCCGGATAATTTTATTCGTAGATCAGCATTAGCTTCTGGATAATTTTATCCGCACATGAATATTGGCTTCCAGATTTTTTCATCCGCACTTGAATAGTGGCTTGCGGATATTTTTGTCTGTAGTTCAAGAATAGGTTCTGGATATTTTTGTTCGTAATTCAAAAATAGGTTTCGGATATTTTTATCCATAAGCTACATTTGACTTGCGAATATTTTTATCCGGAATGTTGTTGTTGTTCTGTGGATATTAATATCCGTATTAGTGTGAAATTTTTCACAAGTGTTTTAGACTATATGTGTTATAATTTTTTATATATGTTGGATTGAATGTTACTTTTATGAAATGTAAGATGGTGCGGACTAGAGGTGGAGGAAGTTCTAATTTGGATCGTGTGCGTCCAACTACATCGGTTAGAAGAAAACGGGGTGGGCCTAGTACTTCAATTCCAAATGAAGAGTTTGAAGATTATATTGAACAAGAAGAAGTTGAAGTTGATGATGAAGGCTATCCAGGAGGGCCATTGGATAAGTCCTTACTTGTTAATTATGAACATCACGTAGCCAAACAGTTGTGGGATGGTTTGGTAAGTAATGAAAATAAATTTTTGTATTTGTTATGTATTCCGGATTATTGATGATATATGTTGATTATTGTAGGATCGTGGTGAGCTGAAGGTCGTTTCACATGGGAGGAAGATAAATAAGTTAGGAGCACCTCATGAGCGCATAGAAGCTGCTGTAGAATTGTCTGGCTCAGGTGGTCTGGTTCATGCTAGTTATAAGAGTCTAGACCGATGACTGCTGTGTGCTTTTGTAGAGAGGTGGCATGCAGAGACAAACAATTTTCATTTACCGGTTGGGGAGATAACCATCACTCTTGATGATGTGTCAAATTTGTTACACTTACCCATTGTCGGTCATTTTTACACGCAGGAAACCTTAGATTCTGATTTGGCGACTGATTTATTGGTAGAATCCCTCCGTGTTGACCGTGCACTTGCATCTGAAGAAACAAGACACTGCCGGGGAGCTCATGTGCGCTTGAGCTGGTTAAGAGATGTGTATGGAGACGCATGCTCAAGGAGGCAGTGGACTGTGGCTGCCAGAGCATACTTACTTCACCTTGTCGGTTGCACTATTTTTGCGGACAAGAGTGCTACATCAGTAGGTGTGTTTTATCTTGGATTTTTTGTTGATTTGAGGCTTACCGGGGGATATTCTTGGGCAGCAACTGCCCTAACTCACATGTATGAGCAGCTAGGAGATTGTAGTTATGCAAACACAAAGCAACTAGCTGGTTATGCAACATTGTTGCAGGGTGGATTTATGAGCATTTCCCGTATGAGACGTATGCAAGCATTGTATTCTGAAGATCAACCTCGGTGTAGGCTGTATGATGCTGGAAAAGGTACTTCAATTGTTGTTGTTCGATCACAGTTGGATACATTGACACCAGCTTCCATTCGGTTTTGTCCATACAACGAGCACAGGGAAGAACGTCCATTTGAGTCGATTTCCTTATTCAGTGGTTATTTGAGGCTTGAAAATTGGACACAGTTGCACATGCCAGAACGTGTCCTGCGTCAGTATGGTTATACACAGATCATCCCTCGCAACCCATCTGTACTTGGACATGGTCATCTGGATACAAATGAAATGGACCGTCGATGGTTACATTTCAATTATTATGTCATACATGACTATGTCATAGCACCTCATCCTGATGCTTGCGTTCAAGAGTACATGGCTGGTTTACATCTATATCACATCCATATGTGATTAATACAGATGAAGATGACCGTCCTGTACCGGTACCCTCAGATGCACGTGGTCACGAAGCAGTGCCAAGTCATCCTGAGGAGTCACATCCTGTTCTGGTATGCTTCTAACCTTGTTAACGTATTAATTTGTATTATTTTTTTCTAATAGTATGTCATTCATGCTTGTAGGGTATTTGTCGTAGAATTACAGAGACATTGCAACCATTACTTGATCATGGCGATGTCGTGGAGGGCAGCCCTGTTTGGGAAGGCATACAAGCAGCCATTATGTTAGCACGAGGAGCGACTGATGAAAGAGTTGTTTATGTCAGGAGACATGCACGTAGGAATGATTGATTAGGATTTTTTTTATGTCTGATGTATTAGGATTTATTTTATGTAATATTTTTATCCATGACAATGTATTTGAACCTCATCTATATGTTTCAATATGTTTATATGGATTTCTTTTTATATGTTCAATATGAACCTTATCGATTTTTGCTTCACGTTACTTCTATTTTAGTAGACACCGCACTGGCTTACGCATATTTTTATCCGTAGACACTTCACACAGTTTCGGATATTTTTATCCATAGACACAAATGTGGTTTCTGGATATTTTATCCGTAGACACAAATGGCTTCTAGATATTTTTATCCGTAGTGACAAATGTGGGTTCTAGATATTTTTATCCGTAGATAGCAAAGAAACTTCCAGATATTTTTATCCGTAGACACAAATATTGAGTTCCGGATATTGATATCCGCAGGCACTTCACTGAATTCTAGGACAGCTTCAAATGTACTAAACATCCATATTACAAATGTTATGACTACAAATATCGTCTAATGGACATTAGTTGGGTATAAACTTGTATCCGGCTAGTGTAGTATGTTGACCAAGTTTGGGCCGCCGGATAACGATGTGATGCCCACAATATATCCGTAGGTGAAATTGGACAACCATCTTTGAGCTTGACCTATAAAGGTAATAAATATAAGGTACACAAATCTTAATTTACCACATAAATCTTGATTGGTTTAGTTTATACCTGCACAAAATGATTTCCGTGGACATGTCCAATTGCAATGATTCGGTGATGACGAAAGTTACTTGGTGTTTGGGTTCTTAAAGGAAAAATACTCAATGATTGTAACATGGACAAAGAAACAAGAATGACATTATACCGATTTGCAATGACATATCCATGTCTGGAATTGTCATCCACTTATCTGTTCCTGCCTGCAAGTACAATTGAGAAACAAAGTTAAGTCAAGAAATGCAATGTCAAAATGAAATGGTGTTAGTGTTGGTACCATAGACATGTGTTCCACTAGAAGTGACTTCTTCAAGTATTCATATCTATCATCACCACCAAATAGTTGAACATATTATTGTCTCCATTCACTTAGTTCTTTTAACAAATTCATTCGGACAACAGCCCATGATCCTCTCCCATTCCCAAGTGGGCAGCAACAGCACGGTAGCCACAATGGCCATCAGCCTTAACGTCAACAACATCAACAATATATGGATGATACCCTACAGGGAACTGATCAAGGAAAGGAATACATTTTCTTGGTACAATTTCTGGTAAGCTTTCTTCATTAGATTTTTTGCTTGCACAACTATCATGTTGTGAGTGTAAGAAATCCACATGTTCAAAATAAGAAGGGATTCGCTTAGTTGATCTCATGAATTTGGTAGGACGAGACATCTTTACAGCACCTTTTGTTTTCACCTTATGATCTGGTGTGTAAATAGATGTCTTCTCTGGAAAGGCAATCTCCTGCAATTTGTTTTTGATGTTAACCTTACCTGCAACATCCAACTCTTTAAACTGCTTTGCGATGACCTCAAACTCTTTATCAATTGACAACTCAGGTGAAGATTGTTCAGTTGCAATGTCTTCAAAGCTTAAACAAGTCCACATCACATGTACTGATTTAAGTGGTATGCTACCAACACCAAATGAAGCCAATTGACACGCACAAGGAAGACCATGAGTACTTCTAAGACTACATCCACACCTACTTTTATCAAACCCCACTGATTTAACCCTATCAAGCTCTTCCGAAATAAGGTTCAAAGCATATTTAGACACAAAACCTAACAATTTTTTTGTAAGCTGTAACCTTAAACCGATGTCCAACCACATGCAAACTCTTTTGGAATGAAGCTTTGATTGCATTATGTTGTAAAATAATCATCTTATTGATGGAATCTCAGCAAAAACATAAATCCCCCATCGAATTCTGAAGAACTCTCTTTAGGCTCCAGTGTGCTGCCTCAACTCTATTACTTGTTGTGTTTCCTAAGTGCATCACCTTATCTATCCATGCCTTGACAAATTTTTCTTTATGTGGACGTAACCATGTATCCATCACATAATCAACAAATATAGGCCATGGAGAACAGACAACTTGAAGAGCATTCACACGATCTTCAAAGGCCTCAACAATATCACAATCCACAACAGATCCCCACACTTCCATTACTTGATCCCATGCCTCTCTTGGATGCACCAACATTTTACATTTTGCTTTCACATTTTTATCAATGTGAAACCGACAAAGCAAATTATAAGGCTCAGGAAACACCATTCTAATTGCATTCATTAAGGCAACATCTCTATCACATACCACCACCCTAGGGCATGAATCAACTCTCAAAAACAACCCTTTAAGTCTGTCAAGGGCCCAAAAAAAATTATTTTCTTTTCTGCTGCTAGTAAACAAAATGCAACGGAGAAAGTCAAACCTGTAGACGTAATCCCAACAACCTCAAGTAACGACATCCTATACTTGTTCGTCTTGTACGTACTATCCATTAATATGACAATATTAAATGAGTTCACCAATTTTACTGAATCTGGGTGTGTCCAAAATATATCTTGCACAACATTAGAGACCTCATCACACCTACACCAATGTACGTACCTATCTCGCTCTAGTAACAACATCAGTTGTTGCATTTCTGTTATGTGGCCTCGTTGGGATCTTCGGTGAACAGTGATTGCATTATAAACCTGCTTAATCGTTGTCACATTCTTCTCATTTCTCTCTTTCATGGTTAGTAAAATATTTCTTGGCTTCACCGAAGTTTTAGTCATATCCTCAACCATAACCTTTTCCTCTATACTTAATCTTCCAGCATACGGATGACCCACCATTGTCTCTGCCAAGTCATGATTGTGAGAACCACAAATTAATTCAACCATCCACCCTTCACCACCTTTGACTGGTTTGCCTCGCAATCTGAAAGGACACTCACACTTCCTACTTCCAGTTCGACTGACATCTACTTCTTTTTTATACCGTCTGTATTTACCTCCTCTCTCACAACCTAACAATACATAGGTCATCCTTCCTCGTTGGCCCGTCCATGTATCTGACCTTAATATAACAATAACAAACCCATAACTATAGCCAACACTTCTCGCCCACTCTAACAGCTCATCTCGATCACGAAATACCTACAATAACATATGCAAAATTTAAAAATAATTCATAAAAAAAGCATTCACAACCCAACATTGATCATAGCTTATTTGTAGAAAATGCCTCACTACATTCATGTGCCCTGTGTTCATTATCTAATGCGTTATAACTTATTGACTGCTCCAAATCAACATCATCTAATCCATCCCACACATCAATCTCCCCTAAAACTCCCATGTATGACTCTGTTGTATCCATTCGGCTGTTGAAAAAAATGAACACTTAGCTACCGGATAAAAAAATCCATAACCAAAAAAATAGCAACAATTAGCTTCCGGATATAAATATCCGGATTGCATAAACTACTTCCGGATATTTAAATCCATAAGGCAACGATGATCTGCGGATATCAGTGTCCGGAAGCAATGATCCATTGTTCCGGATATTAATATCCGTATTGAAATATTTGAATTTCGGATATTAATATCCGTAAGGCAATGATGATCTGCGGATATCAGTGTCCAGAAGCAACGATCCACTGTTCCGGATATCAATATCCGTATTGAAATTTTTGACTTCCGGATATTAATATCCATAAGCAAAAAAGCACAATTCCAGATTCCGATATCCAGGACCAGCTGAGTCGAACAGAAACCAAAAACGAACGAAAATGATTACTTACCTAGTTAACTTGGCAAACGAAGCTTACACTGAACTTAGCAACAATGAACGAAGCAAAACAATGAATGTAACCTCCTCTTTTGCAGCTCAAAGCAAAGCTTCACAAACTATGAACTTCCTCTTCCTCACCATTCAATGTTTTCAAAAATGAAGAAGCCAAGGGCATAGTTGGATTTTTAAAACTATGTCGGGTGCCAGTCACAATTGATCGGGTGCAGGAAGCAATTGCCTAAAATCATTATTAGAAGAACAATTATGAACAAATGTACTGTTTGGTTGAAATTGTACGATAATAGTTACGAATTCGATAATAGTTACGAATTCGATAATAGTTATAAATTACATTTCTTTATATTTTATTCAAAAGGAATCGATAATTATTAATATTAAAATAATCATTGTTTGCATTCATCCTCAACGCATATACTATTTTAGATGTTAAATGTTGGACTTTGTTAAAGATAATAGATCTTGAAAATTGTAATTGCATAGTTAGTCATGTTAAAAGTTCACTTTTAACTTAAAACAATAAAATAACTTCTTTTTATTTCTCTGTTTTATTTTCTATCACTTATTCAAAACCTTTGCTGGGTAGAGAAAAAATAAAATAAAATCATTATTAGAAGAACAATTATGAACAAGTGTACAGTTTGGTTGAAATTGTACGATAATAGTTACGAATTCATTTTCGATACTGTTTTTTGTCCGTTTTGGTTTAGCTATCACGAAAAAATAAAGTGAAGAAAACAAAAGTCAAACTTCTAACCGTCGGATCAACGAATGATCTATCCAAATTTCCATATCCAGCGATTCTCATTTGGTTTCTCTCTCCCAATTTACACTGGAGACACCCTCAACCACGGCAAGGGAGAGAGAGAGAAGAAAAGAACCTGTTCTTCCATAGAAAGGTGTTTGGTTTTGTCGGAGGAGTTCACCCGTTGGATCGATCCATGACCACCATCCCCATCTTCCTTCTCCTATTCTCTTTTTACTCCTCTTCTTTTTCCTGAGAAAAAATTTCCGGGAAAGTGAGGGAAAAAACTAAGAGAGAAAAAACGGGATTGGAGGGCACAGGAAGAAGATTGAGAAAGGGGGAAGTACCCAGGTAATTAAATTGGTTAAAGATTCTACTTTGATCAGTGGTTGTTTATTTCCTTAGTGGGTTTTAGTGAATCGATGGAGATGGACAGCATTGACTGTGTGTCATTCTCTGATGGCATGGATGAGGATGAGATCCAACACCACACTCTGCATCCTCATCATCACTCTGAGTTTTCTTCTAACAAGCCTCGTAATGGCGGTGCTAATAGCAATAATGTTACGGGAGCCACCGCCATTTCTCCTGCAACCAGCGTTCATGAGTTGCTAGAATGCCCTGTTTGCACAAATTCAATGTACCCCCCAATTCACCAGGTCAGCTCTTGCGTCTATTTTCATCTTATTTGTGTTTTTGTTGTGTAATTTGTTATGTAATTACATATTGGGGTGTGGGAAGAAAAAAAAAATTTTCTTCGAATATTTATTGAGAATTAATTCGATTGGTTTTGGAGTGGGATTGAGTTGATTCTGAGCAATGGTTTGCCTTTTTCTCGGGGTTTGTGGAAGTCTTGGATTTGGTTTTGGAAATTTGGGTTTTCAATCCATTTTAGAAATCACTATTTATGAAGTAGCTTGTATAATTAACCAGAATTGATTGCACTTGATTGATGAGTCTTGGGTCATATATCAATGCTTGCAATGGTAGTGACTGAGTCAGCAAATTTGACTGGCCATTGTGTTTGCACATTATCATTTCATATTCTGTGTAATAATGGAAAAATTGATCAGTTGACTTAGTGCTACTTTGTAGATACTGTTTCCTGTACCGAAAACATCATGCATTGGAGATGTCTAGCGTTTAACATTATTTAAGTACTATTCTCTGAAACAATTAAGGAACCTTGTCCATGTGTTCAATTTATGATAGGTGAGGAAGTTCTGATCTCAATTACATAAGCACTCATTTCCCAAGTAGGAAAGTGCTAATGTAGTAAACCTTGGTTCATATATCTCGTGAAAAATGCTTCAGGCTGGATATGCTTCAATATTGTTGGATGTCTAATAATTGCAAAGCACACATCATGCCGGTATCTATAAGTCTGACTCATTTGAGGTTTCATCCAACAATTTAAGCCTTTAAAATAAATTTGGTCATTGTCTTGGAGCTTCTTTGACCAAGTAATTGATTAGGAGTTTGATCCTTGTCTTTCTCCATATGTTAACAAAAGCTGAATTTCACCACAAATTAGGTTGGGGTTGTGCGTTCTCTATACCCCAAATCCTTCATGTAAGGGGACATGTCAGATATAAAACAAATTTTGAGGATTTGGTCATTGACATAATATCTGAGCTTGTGACCTAGTTCCAATAGTTCAATCATTATCGTCTTATTCTTCTAAGTGAAAGTTCAATTTCTACTAGTTATAGATATGATTTGATGGAGAAATATGTTACCAAATATTTCCCATTATTAGATATTGGTTTTGTTTCTTATGTTATAATTATAAAAATAAGGAGCATAACTTAATATTGCTAGGAATTTTTTATTTTATTTTCGTATCATATTTTTATTAGAGAATAGAAAATCTCTTCTATTCATTGTATTCATTTTTTTTTTCAATATAAATAAAGTGTTATTGGTGTCTTAGAAACGCATGGTTTAGCTCAGTGTCTCTCTCTCTCTTTTATGTAGCTTAACATTGTATCAAAGTTTATCTTAATGAGGCTTGTTGGACCTATCATGGCATCTACTATGTGGCTGCTATGTGACCACCTACAAGTGTATCTATTCCCACCCTCGATATGTTTAGTCATTGGTGTGTGGGGGTGGTGTTGGAGATCCCACATCAATTGGAAATATGGTCAAGACGGTTTTAGCTCAATGTCTCTCCCTTTTATGTAGTCTAACATTGTATCAAAGTTTATCCTAATGAGGCTTGTTGGACCTATCGTGGCATCTACTATTGGGCTGCTATGGGACCACCTACAAGTGTATCTAGTCCCACAATTGATATGTTTAGTCATTGATCAGAGGGGTTGTGTTGGAGATCATACATCAATTGAAAATATGGTCAAATTATAATATATAAGTTGGTGCAAATTTCACCTTATAAGCTGGTTTTATGAGATTTGGTTAGACTTAAAATCGACTTGTCTTTATTATTAAAGAATATGAAATCTTCTCTATTTGTTGTAGATTCTTTTTTTTCAATATAAATAAAAAAATGTGTTATTTTAGAAACATACGGTTTCAACTCAATGTCTTTGTCTTTCCTATAGTTTTACACTTTATTATTGTATATCTTCTTCATTATAAATAAGAATACTCTTTTTGTATATTCCTTCTTGGTATATTACTTTTTAACATGGTAATAGAGTTATAGTCATTCTCGGTGACCTATTTTGTCAATAAAGGTTTGTGCTTATACACCCATCAATTCCTAAGAGATAATGAATGAGTGGGCATGTTAATGATATTAATGCTCAAGTAATAGTATAAGCTTTTGCAAGTTGATTGTTGACATCACTTGTTTGTCATGTTGAAAGTTAACACCTTGTGTGACTTCTTATAATTAGACTTGAATGCAACATCTAATACTAACTCACTAAGATTTCATGAGATTGTTTATAGGATATATATATATATATATATGTATGTATATATGTATGTATGTATGTATATATGTATGTATGTATATATGTATGTATGTATGTATATATGTATGTATGTATGTATATACATACATATATATATATATTAAATGTTACACACTAATGAGGAAATTTTCGTTGGTAAAGTTAGCAAATAATGGAATACGTTGATGATGCTAAGTAGCTTTTTGTGGCCTTTAGACCTAGAACATAACACTCCTATGTTGGGAGATATAAGTGTTGAAATGTAATGTTATTTTATTATTATTTCTTTTGTATGTATCCAACCTTATAGGGTTTAAGGTAAGTTGCCTTGCCTCTCTTTGTAACCTATAAACATCAATCAAAGCACAACAATATAGGTTGAATACACTATGTTTTCTCCATTTTATTTATTTAAGTTGGTATCAGAGCAGGTACTCCTTCATTCTCTTTGACAATGTTTGTTGTTGTCATTGGCATCACCATGGACTTCACTGTTGCTCTTGGTCGTTGTTACAATCGCCGTTTGGCGCCATTTCGTTGGAAGAAGTTATGGTTAGGTGTGCCTTAAGGAGCATGACCCCAACCCATCCACACGTCGTCATGCACAGATCTAAGTGTGTCCAGTTTTTGGTCAATGTCGTTCTTGTGTCGCCTTCCTGTTGTCGTTACCACTCAACGAGATCTCCATTTGACTCATTGGCCTCTCTAGTCTTTATTTCTGAACTCATTTCACTGTTTTGACATACTTTGGTGTTGGGACTCATTTTCTCTCATGGTTTTAGGTTTCCTCTTCTCTCTTCTTAAATTAGATTCTTCATCTCTGAGATGGCTTCATTAGGTTCTACTCCTTTCTTTTCGACTACTCTGACCATTAGAAGGGCAAGACTTAACTCTATTCCTGATGCAAACAAACCCTGCCGTAACAAATTGACTTCCAACTATGTGTTGCTTTATGCCACTCAGTTGAGCCTAATGTTCTCAAATCCTTCAAAACATGTTTCTCTTTTTGGAAGAACGTGTAAGATATTTTTGCTAATATATCAGAGCTATTTAAAACTTAACCTAATGATAGCGGGTGACCTGATAAGCCTAACAAACTCTCCTTAGGATAAGTTTTAAATGGCTCTGATACCATATTTAGAATTGGACTTTAAACCTAACTCAACCTTATAAAATCAATTTATTAAGTGAGGTTTGCACCCACTTATAAACTATGAATTATCTTAATCTCTAGTCGATGTGGGATCTCCAATAATATTCAATGTCTTTTTTATGCAACTCAAAAAACAGACCAACCATGACATGGTCTCACATATGACAAAGGCTAGGGCTACAATAGAATTAGGAGATAATTATTCCATAATTAGTGCAAATTTCGTTTTCTATTTATTAGGACAAATTTGATATCTTTTGATGATTTGATTTGATTTGTATAACTTTAGTTACCTATTATTTCTTTCCTTAATTAGGTTGTAGATAGATAGTCGATAAATTTAGACTTTAATCACATTTGTAAATACATTCAATCTTTTTCTTTCAACTCTATGGATCCTCCTTCATCTTCCTCACCTTCTCCTAACTATGATCATGATTGGCTTATTTCTCTTATAAAAGGTATTCGATCAATTCATATCTTGTTCATAATTTAAGTTATCATCATTTTTCTCCTATTGTCGATAAAAAAATATCATTGGTTTCTTCCATCATATTCCTCTTTTGTTTTCTTCTTGTCTCCATAACAATGTTCATAAGGCACTTGGTCACCCTGGATGGCGAAAAACCATGATTGATGAAATGCATGCACTTGAACATAATTGTATTTGGGTGCTTAACCCCCTTCCTCTTAGTAAAATGCTTGTTGGTTGTAGATGGGTCTATGCATTTAAGTTGGTCCTAGTGGTGAAGTAGATCGTTTCAAAGCTCGTTTAGTATCTAAGGGATACACTCAGATTTATGGCCTCAACTATTGTAATACTTTTTATCTTGAGGCTAAGATTAACATTATTCATCTTTCCTCTTTTCCTTGCTATGGCTGCCATTTCTCACTAGCCTCTTCACTAGGCTGACATTACAATTGCCTTTCTTCATGGTGATTTGGAGGAGAAGATTTACATGGAATAATCTAGTATATTTGTTGGTTAAGGGCAGTCTGATTTAGTTTGGAAAATACACCGGTCTTTCTATGGTTTGAAACAATCACCTCGAGCTTGCTTTGAGAAATTTAGGCATACTGTGTATATTTTTTGGATTGAAATCATTCAGTGTTTTATTGTCAGACTTCTTTTGTTAAGTGTGCTTATCTTATGGCTATGTTCATGATATTGTTCTTAACAAGAAATTATATCATTAGAGTTGCTCAATTTAAAAAGCATTTATTCAACCACTTTCAATCCAAAGATTTGGGCTATCTAAAATATTTTCTTGGTATTGATGTAACGCAATCAAAAGAAGTTATCATCAATTCACAAAGAAAATATGCTTGACAAATTGATATTTTGGAGTAGATAGGCTTGACAAATTGCAAGCCCGTTAGTCCTATAGACTTAAATAAGAAGTTAATGAAAGACCAAGGTCAACTTCTCTCAAATCCAGAGAGATATAAATGGTTGGTGAGAAAAATCATTTATCTCACTATAACAAAACGTGATCTTTCTTATTCAATGGAAGTTTAGTCAATTTTTGTAGAATCCTCACATTGATCAATGGAATGCTATGATTCGCATTCTTAGATATGTAAAAGGGAATCTAGGACAAGGATTGGATAGAGCTTTGGACTTCCCCTAGGGATTTATATCAATATTGAAAGTACAATATTCAACAATTGAGTTTGAACTTCGAAAAAAGGAATTGCATGATAGCACCCAACTACCACAAAAGAATATTAAATTGTATTTCTTCAAAATAGACCAAGCAATTACAAATATGTTTCGCATGATACTTTTGAAAACCTGAACCTGGTAAACAACACTAATGAATTAAGCATAGAAACAATGCACAAATCTTTTTACTCAGAAATATCTAGAGTACAATGTAGTATTAGGAACAAATTTAATTATTCCTATATTTTATCTTTAAAATTAGAGGATATCAAATCTCTTCTCTTTATTGTATTGATTTAGTTTTTTGTCAACATAAATAAAACACTTATACTATCTTAGAAACACACAATTTTAGCTTTATGTCTCTTTCCTATATTTTGACATAGTACCTGGAGTCTTTTTCAAAACCATGTGGGCCCGGTAGAGCATTATTCCGAAGCTTTTCTTTTTGCAAACCCTTCTCTTAGGTTTGTGTGCAGTATTCTGATGTCATCTCCAACAAGTTTTCTACAACCTCTGTTTGCTTTGGGAAGCATTAGGGTTGGGATCACACCACTCATTTACATGCCTTCACCCACATCATCTTTCTCGCAACTCCAACTAGCATGTGCAATGGTGCCTGGTGGCCTACCAACTTGCGCCCTGGTTGCTTCTTGCATTGTGACCCTAAATATGTGGTGGTGGCTCCATCAGAGTTTGCTTGGTGGTTCTATCTAATTTTCTTTCTTAGATTATTTTTTATATATTTTTTTATATTTTTTCTTGATTTCAACAAAAAGAATGTCTTCTAGCACCCAATCACCATTTAGAGCAAATTCTCTAATCTTTTTTAACCATATTGTTAGTATTCAGAAGATGAATGGGTCTAACTATTCAACTTCGGATGGTTATGGTTAGGTGCGTTGAGCTGCCAATCTCATCTCACTACAATTGCCAAAGTTGATACTCAACTATGTAGTTCTTACCTCACTCAAACTTATTTTCCATCCCTATGAGAAGTGTGCATCTGTTTGGAGTGAGGACCTTGCCCTTTATATCAATGACACACAATGCAAGTACGGTGTGCCCCAAGATCTCTTCACACTTTTTTCTCCATGATGATTTGAAGGCCCTGTTTCTGCTCCTAGGCGGCTTCATGTTGTTTTACACGATTTTAATGGTCTCCTTTCACCACTGCAAATGTAAAGAAGGTGAGAACCATGGTACACTTTTTATGACTTTGGGCTCGTATGGCTTGCTATAAGAGTATGTTGCCACCTGGGATTAGATTTGGGGGTCATCTATAAACCTTATTTTGACTTTAGCATCATTCACTATCGTCCATATTTCTAAAACAATAAACACAGAGATACATAACTCGTTTGCAAGGGAAAATGTCATCTTTTAATCATAAAAGTAATAATTTTTTCTGCTTTTGTACAGGTAATTCTAAGAATCGCCCAAAATATGAACATTGCTACCAAATTGGACATACCATTGATAAGTGTTCAAACTTGCATGAGAACCCCCCTTGTTCACCCAATATTGCTCAAATGTCTCTTGTTAAGTCACATGTTGTTGTACTACCAACTGACCTCGTATTACTCTAACAACATATTAAGACTTTACCAAATGGTATGAGACTCGCCAATATACTAGTTAACACTGCCTGATGTGATCATGAAAGAGTCTTCAATTAAAGAAAAGTTTATAGAAGAAATATCAAAAGGACATCATAGAATAAAAATGTAAATAATATAGAAGAAAGACTCTCACATGAAAAAAATAATAGCTTGAAAAGAGGCATAGGTTAGACTGGTTTGTTTGGATATTAGAATAAGGCTATCCTAGATTAGAATAACTAACCTTAGGTGCCTATGTGTAAAATGAAGTCCCACATCCTCATTTATTAGATAGGATATGGCTCATTCTCCTATAAAAGGAGACCACATGTCCCTTGTATAAACACACCTTTGATATCAGAATTCATTTAAGCTTTTAAAAACCTCTTAGTTCTTTGAGTGAAAATGTTGCTTGCTTAATTTACTTGTCTCAAGTGACATCTCTTTCTCTTGCCTTTTTGGAACTACCAAGAAGTGTTCCAAAAGACCTCAAGGGTCTAGCCAACCTTCATGGTTGTGTATATTTGATGAAGTAATCACCACCTTACCTTATCCCTTTTTCATTTATCATATGCGCCTATCTTCCATACTTTTTCTTTCCATTTCTTGTGTTGTTCAATTGTGTTCTTGCTAAGCTTCCCTTGTCTTTCCATCCTTTGGAAAAACATCCTAAAACCATAAAGAAAACTCTTGGTCATCATGTTGCATCCTTGGCTACACCCCTGTATTTCTCCAAGAAACATCTTCAACCTTGCCTAGCCATGGGTCTCAGCCAAACCACCTTTGCTCACCAAAATCACCTCCAAAATTCATGTAAACCTAGTTGTAAATATCCCTTATCACCTCCGAAATTCATGCAAACCTAGTTCTAAATATTCCTTTAGTAGTCCACAGCATAACGCCACCTTAGCTACTTCTTTGCCATTCCTTTCTTGATAATTTCCACTCTACTAACTTCTCAAATGAAATTAATTCATCTTAATATTCTCATTTAGTTATGCTTTTACAACTCAACCTTCATTGCCATAGAGTTTAGTCGCTGGTATAGTAGTACAATAAAACTTGTCTTTGAACTTAGTAGGTACTTTGTCGTCACATAATTTTTTATGCTTTCCTGAGATTTAACAATCCAGTTTGTATCCTGTGTGATATCTTCAGTCGTTTCCCTATTATTTTATAAAATTGATCCTAGATACTTAAACTTATAACCTTGAGTTGTGGTATGACATCACCAATTTACTATTGTAATTAAAATTTTGGATATTTTACATGAGTAAATATTTTATATGCAATTTTACACAACCACGTGTGGTTTTGTTGAATCAAATTTGACTCCCCGCACGACTCATGCCTGCCTCCGTCCCTGTTAAGTTGTAATTTTTATGGTTAAATGAGAAGCTGCTAGCATCTTCAGATGGAACATATGGATGGCAGTTGCATTCTACTTTAGGCATTACAAATTTGGTGGCAGGTCTAGTACCACTTTGCACATGCACACTGGCTTTAGTTTGTGATATACTTGGAGTAAAATGTCAAATTGAAGCTTATATCTTCCTTAGTTAGACTAACAGATGCTTATCCTTTCCCGTCAAATGAAAATGGAAAGAAAGTAAATTGTTTTTTCTTTTATTTTCTTTCAGACTTTACTAATTAAATGCTAATACTTATGGACTTTTTTTTCACTTTGTAAAGGGAAAAAAGAGTTTTGATTTAAAAAATCACTTTACGTGTGAAAAATCATGTGAACATTTTAGCGCCTCTGTACAATGTCAATTTTTTAACCAGACAAGTGGGATTATAGCTAATAAATAAGGCCTAGACATAGTGTTTTTTGCAAAGTCCTAACAGCAATGATTCCAGGAAACAATTAAAGAAGAGATAATTTGATGTGTCTTAGAATTTAAGCTTTAAAACATAATTTAGCTTTACAAAATTGACTTGTAAGATCAAGATTACCTAAACTTGATAAACTAAGTCTCTAGTTGATGTGAAATTAAATTAATGCCCTCTAGACTGAAATTAAGGCAGCCTCTAAAAAGGCTACAGCTAGGGTGGACTAGGGATGACTGCGTTTAAAGTGACTTTCAATTCTCCTTCATACCATGGCGTGCGGAGTGTGACAAATGTAGGTGACATGATGAATCTAGGTAAGCTATGACACCATATATAACATTCAATAATTATTCTTCTATAACAGTATTTGTATGTTCTCTTGCATGACCACATTTCAAATTTAAATGCACCCAAAAAACCTGCCAAATTTGATTTGGTGTTAGTATTGGCATAAGTGAGGATAGAGTGTTTTTTTATGGCCCAAAATTTCTTGTCATTAGAATGTGCCTAATATTTATTTCTTCAACTGTCTTAATTTTCTCATATGTGGCCTAATATTTGTTTCTGCAATTGTCTGAACATATGAACCTATATGGTGATTTAAAGTTGATTTTATAATGATTGGAGTATATTAGTTGACACATGCTGAAGAGTATGTATTTTGTAAAAGGGGAAGAGAAAAGAGTAACATAGTTTCTTGCAGTGCCACAATGGACACACATTGTGTTCCACTTGTAAAACAAGGGTGCACAATCGATGTCCCACTTGTAGACAAGAGCTTGGAGATATTAGGTGTCTAGCACTGGAGAAGGTGGCTGAATCACTTGAGTTACCTTGCAAGTACTACTCCCTTGGATGTCCCGAAATCTTTCCTTATTACAGCAAGCTTAAGCATGAGACAGTATGCAATTTTAGACCATACAATTGTCCTTATGCTGGATCAGAGTGCTCTGTTGTTGGGGACATTCCCTTCCTTGTTGCACATTTGAGGGATGATCATAAGGTGGATATGCACACTGGTTGCACATTCAACCATCGTTATGTGAAGTCCAATCCTCGTGAAGTAGAGAATGCAACTTGGATGCTCACCGTAAGTGTTTTACATTTCATTCATAGAGTATTACTACCTTGTGCCAAATGGTTCTTTTGGGAAGAAATATTCTATTTATTTACTTCGTTCTCTTTTATGCTTTCACTGGATTAAAATGGAAAGTTATTAAGTAAAAGGAAAAGGAAGAGAAAGAGAATAAAAAACAAAATTGTTTGGATCAAGTGAAAGAAAGTAGAATAAGTGAAAAGTGAGATATATTTATTTATTATTGATAATTTCATTTTTATTTATTATTATTATAATAGAAAATATATAATATACATAAACATTAATAAAATATTCCTCACATAACTGATTATGTAAATTTCTAGGCAAATCTTTTTATTTTTGCAGAGTTTAATGCATGTATTACCTGGTTTTTTATGTTTTTACTTTCTTTTTCCTTGCCCTCAAGCTTTCCAAGCCGGGAAGACAGTAGGATTAATTGAAGAATGTTTCAAATGTACTTCATTCTGTATGGACGAACTTTTCTATAGAAAAGTAGAAAAAGGAAATTGAAATTATCTTCTCCATAAATTAAAATTAGCTTATGGTAATGTAATATGTAGAAGTATTCACATAAAATTTTGCTAAAATTATATTTTTTAACTTGTGCAGATGCAGTCTTATCTCACGATTCAATATGCTCTCCTCCATTTGATTTTCGTGTTTACCAGTTGACATTTCTTTGCATAGGTATTTTATTGTTTTGGCCAATACTTCTGCCTTCACTTCGAAGCTTTCCAGCTTGGCATGGCTCCTGTTTACATGGCATTCCTTCGATTTATGGGTGATGAGAACGAGGCTCGTAACTACAGCTACAGCCTTGAAGTTGGGGCAAATGGCAGGAAACTCATTTGGGAGGGTACACCACGAAGTATTCGCGATAGCCACCGGAAAGTCAGAGATAGCCATGACGGTCTCATTATTCAACGAAACATGGCCTTATTTTTCTCTGGAGGTGATAAGAAGGAGCTGAAACTAAGAGTCACAGGAAGAATATGGAAGGAACAACAGAATCCCGATGCTGGGGTGTGCATACCAAATCTTTGCAGCTAATTTCAAATGCTTGTGTTGGGACAATGCAGCTATATATATGTACTACACCAACTACTTCTGTCTTGTAATAGTCTAAGGCACTAAGATGGCTTTTGAAAATTTTAGTTTTCCCAAGTTCTGTAATAAACAACAATGTCTTCCTTCAAATTTGATTAATCAGAATGAGGCTGCAACCCAAATTTGGCTCCTATTTTCTGAGTGAGGTTCTCATGACTTGATAGAAAGTCTTTTGGTCTGATACTCGCGTTCGTTGCCATCAAGGAAGTGCTTTCACAAGAGACCACACAATGATAAAACAAATGTTTAAGTATCTCATCAGAAATTTGTATATTCTTTCACCGACGCCACAATTTTTTTCAGTGTTGAACACACTACTTGTGATTGCATGACTAGCTTGGATGATTGTGGTTTTTTTGTACCTGATTTACGTTTTAAAGGCCTTGCAAATGATGTTCATGATCCAAATGATCGTGCTGCATCTCGTTCTATTTTGTTTCCCTATTCCGATGCCAATGCCAATGTTACTTCACTAGCAATCTAAGAATTTTTGGAGATGTTTTATGAAAGTTACTTGTACTCCTTAGTTTATTTTCGTGTTTGATGGAACTCTATTTTGTATGACTTAGGGGCGTTTTTAGTTGAAGAAAAATTTGAAGATCTTTTGGGAATCTGAAATTGGAAAAGTATACATCTCATGTTTAGTTATTTGTTATTAAAATATGACATCTCTAGCAAACAAAATTTTACGGAAATGATTTAGTCAAAGTCTTCATAAAACCCTTCTCCTGAAAGAAGGAAAATTTAGGTTTCTGATAATCTGAAATTGGAAATGCAAGTATCTCAAGTTTGGTTAACTGGTTAAACAATAACATTTATAGGGAAAAAGGTTTCTCGGGGGTCGACTTTAGCCAAATTTTCCTTAAAACATTTCCATTTGAGAGGTAAATATAGAAATTTTACGACAAATATATCATGTTATTTTTATTAAATAATTTCATGTGGTACTAAACTCGAGACTTTTGATAAAATAACGTTATCTTTTAATTTCTAAAGAACTTTTATAACTATGCCGTGAATATTTTTCACTAACCAAACAAAATTGAGTCATTTCTAACAATTATAATTTCCAGGATTCATGATTATAAGAAATTATGATTCCTAGGTATTTTTTTCTTCTACCAAATGCTCCCTTAAAAGGGTTGAACTGGAAATATTTTCATGAGAAATAATGATTTCTAAGATAACAATTTTTTTATATATAAATATTCTTGAAAATATTTATATGTTTACTGAAAATAAAAATTTGAGTTTAGTTTTACTAGAATTTGTTGAAATCTTAATTATGTATTATATTAAGTGATCTAATAGTAAAACTTCTTTCTTAACTTGAGAAAAATATAATCTTACTATTTTTCTAAGAATATTTTTGTGAGAAATATAGTTAAAAAATAACCGTAAAGCAATTTGAAATGCTATTTCTAAAAATAATATAAACAAAAAATATTTTTCATCTTTAGATTCTTCAAAAATCGAATTCTCTCTTAATCATACCTTGTGTTTAGATGAGAACTTTCACAATTTTAAAAAAATATAAATATATTACCTTGTTTCTCAATGTCCTACTCAAACAACAAATCTTCTTAAGAGGACTTGTCTCTTTATTCTTGTTAGCATACAAGTGCAATCAAAGAGATTCTTTTAAAAAAAATTGAAAAATAAAATATGAACAGAGTTAATGGTTAGAAAAGTTAGTCTAATCTAAGAAAGAAAAATCAATTCTAAATTTATAATTAAGATGTTAGTTATTCAAAAACTTTGCAATATGTACTTCTTCAAGATAAAAGATAAAATACCTGATAGCAATTAATTTCACGACAACGACACCAGAAAATTTGGTGGTGGGTTAAGTTAAATCAATTTCAGTTGAGTCAAATTTTCACTCTTTTACTCGGTAAGCAAATCGAGTTAACTATAATACAATTGAGGGTTGTCGTATCCACAGGGAATTAATGATATCAAAGTATAATTATCTTTTAAGATGGAGTGATACGTGATTTGAAGATTATTTACATGTAATATTTATAAATAACAACTATAAACAATAATAATAATAATAAATATTTAGATCAAGAGGTGAAGTGTTAAACAAATTAATGAAGTAAGGAAGTAACAATTAGCATAAATTTTGGGAATAAAATAGCTTTGTGAATTTATTTTTTGTTATTGTTATTTATAAATGCAAATTTTTATTCAAAATCTATGTTTCTATTTTGGTCCTCACACAAGGTTATCTAGATTGATATGCCATTGTTATGACTTACCTCTACATTAAGATGGAATAGTTCAACATAGTATTAGTTTCGAGCTTTGTGACCATTAAATCATATGGTTGGCTGAATAAGGTTTGGAAACACAAAATCGCCTTCTGACCTCATTCATGCCCTATAGAAAATCAATGATCGTTCCTCACCATTGATTCTCCATCCTTGTTTGCTTTCTTTTGTGCACTTTTCTGCACAAATCTCTGCACTTTTCTTCATCTTCTTCATGTGCAATTGTGGTTCTAGTGTTTTTGGCATGCTTCTTACGGATAAAAGTCATTGAACAACTAATAGCTCACTTGTACATAGGGATGGCAAAGCGGGGTGGGCTAACCTTTTCAACCCGCTAACCCGCATTAGCCCGCGGCCCGCGCAGGCCAACAGCGGGGCGGGGCGAGCTGACCCGCTAACCCGCAAGAAAAAAAATGTCATTGTTTTAATGTGTGCAGATGACGGGGAAGATTATAATTATGAAAAAATGGATGAAAGTTCTTATAAGGCGGCATCCAATGTTATTGAAATGGAAGAATGTCAATAATGTTTATGTTTAATTTTTTTGAATTAATGTTTTGGAATTAGGTATTTTTAATGTTTTGGAAGTGGAAGAATAGTGATATTTGATATTTATCTTAATGTTTAATTTTTTTATGTTTGACTATGTTTGAAAAGGAAGAAAAAAAAATTTAGGTTTGATAGTAACAAATATATAGGTTTAATTTGACAATTTTTTAAGAACAAAATGTAAAAAAAAAATATTTAATTTAAAAAAGAAAAAAGAATGCGGGCTGGCCCGCAAACCCGCAGGCCAGCTCTTATGCGGGGCGGGTCGGGAATTCTAACCCGCAATAACTTTGCGGGGCGGGCCAACCCGACCTATATTTTTGCGGGCCAAGCGCGAGGCGGTCCAATGCGGGGTGGGCTGGCCTGCTTTGCCACCCCTACTTGTACATGGTTGAATTTCTTCAATCCCAACTTCTTCTTTATTATCTAAAGAAGATGAAGTCTCAATAATTCTAGTGTATTGTTATTGTAAAACCATGTTTCGTAATTTAGGACATTTAAGTATAATGCCCTTTTCAAGACACTTGAAACATTAGACTTGTTTACTTTTGATTTCTTCAGAAGAAATGACATAATTTTTTTTTTCTTTTTCTTTATTTGGTGTCATATCTCTCTCTTTTTCTTGTGGTCTTGCTTTTTCTGTATAACTATGATCCTGCCTGTTGACCAAAACGCTGGAGCTTTGCCTCGTCAAACTTGGATCGACGTATGCGCCGTGTTAGCCTCCGTCCTTCACCGCGATCCACCTCAAGAACCTGCAAAAGACGAGACGGCGCCGCTGCGGCCGATCGCGCTCCGACGCCCAAGTCAGCGACTGAACCACCAATTACTTAAGAGTAAAACTCAAGAACTCTAAGGAACCGTGACCAGTTCTCTCTCAGTATACTCAAGACTCGCAAGCGTAAAGAAGATAATTTGAACGTGCGTACCTCAGAAGTTCGTTGGAAACTCTTATATACCTGGGCACTTTCTCTCTCCTGGCAGTTACACATCTGGACACGTGGCTCGCATCCAGCTGTACACGTGCCTTCATCTGGAGCATCCTTGACTTGGGCGCTACTTCTGACTCTCCTTTGGCTAAGTTACTTATGCATGATACTACTCAGTGCATAGTTGCCTTGGAGCGTGATCTCTTCTGGATGGCGAGTTCGGGTGCCTTCGTACACACCTTCCCTGTGGTCTCGCCGGCCGCCTTCATGATCTACCCTACCTGCTTCACCGTGTATGTTCAAGTGCACTATCTCCCGAGCTTCATCCTCTGGCCAGCTGGGAAATGACCATCTGCCTTCATCTTTGGCGATGTCCTTATTTCGGCGATCTCTAATCACTTGGTCGCCTGGGCTCATATCTGGCGACTTCATCTTCAACTCGGTGACCGCCGGTTCCGGTGTGCTGGAGATCGGAGCACGCCAACTTAATAACTGGCGACTACACGAGCCCCCGACTTCCTTCCCTTCTGTCAGACAAGTGTCCCATCAACACGCCCATACAATAGCTTGATGCCACGTCACCACTTCCGACTACCAGGGCGGTACACAAGCCCCCCAGTCTTAAGCGAAGACTTGTCCAGCGAAAAGACTAAAGGAGTCATGTCACTACCGATCTACGTGGCGCTGGCGCAGAATTCCAAACGTTTGTACTTTCTGCTTTCGTGACGCTCCACCAAACACTCTTCCAATCACTCGACACGTGGCTTCATCAACGGTTACCTTTAACTGTCGTTTGCGCTTCCAAAACCCATTCGAAAAACCCTTAAACCCATTTCACTTCTACTGTTGCATCACCTCTTTGCTTTTTCAAACACTTCAAGCTTCTTCTGCAAAAACCCACTACGCTCTTCAACCTTCTGGATTCTCAACTTCCTTCATCGTTCTTCCGATCATAAAAAGGTACTCCCTTTACTTCTTCTGCTGAGTTTTCCTGCATTTTAACCGATTCGCATCATCCATTAACTGTCTGGTGCATACGCTGTGGGCTGTTTCTTCTATTTCTCCCTTCTCGTAACTTAGGGCTTCGTTTTCATTACAACGAACCTTCGTTCGTTCGTTTCTTCATCCTTCTTTTACGATCGAGTCAGCCTTTGCGAACCCTGCTCACCTTTCCTTTTCTCTTTCCTTTGCACTTGCTCAAAGATCACCCCAAATCCTCCCCCCTCGTCACGTAACCCTCCGTCTCAAGCACATAACCCACCACGAGCACCTGGTGCTTCCTCTTCCCAGGCTGAGAGGCCTGCAACCTCTCGCCTTGACTTGGCTCAGGCTACTCCACCGGTCACCGGAGGAGCCTCCGCCCCCACTCCAGATTATAAAAAACTTTACCCCTGGGCCAGCTCGGCACTGCTGAAAGAAACTTCTTCGATAAACTCTGAAACGGCGGTACTCCGACTAAGGAAAGGGGACCAGTCGGATCTTTCCTTTCACAAGGAGCACGATAGCAAGGTGGCCGTGCTGCCTTGCCACCCTGAGGAGCCGATCTGTGCTGACGACAAAGCGAGCGATGGCGAGTCGTTATGCTTCCTCTACACAACGTTTTTCAAGAAGGTGAAGCTCTGACTTCCCTTCACTCGTTTCGAGCGAGAGCTGCTAACCGAGCTCGATATCGCCCCCGCCCAGCTTCACCCCAACAGCTGGGCGTTCGTAAGGGCGTTCCAGATCATTTGTGCACATCTGGGACTGCCAGCGTCAGTGGATGTTTTCCTCTTCCTTTTTGAAGCCAAACACCCAGGAGATCGCCTTTGGGTGAGTCTGAACGGGATTGCTGGGAGGTCGATCCTTTCTATCTTCCAGCAATCTTATAAGGATTGGAAGGGGAAGTTCATTCAAATACGCCAAAACGACCAGGATGCCTCGATGCTCGACGGGTTTCCCTTGTACTGAGTAAACAAGGGAAACAAAGACGCCAAGGGAAGCTTCAGGAGGCCAAGAAGTCCTGACAGCATGGGTGCTTTGGACAAGGATCTGTGCCTCTTCTGGAAGAGCGTGGCAGACGCCAATATCACCTTCCTCACCACAGCGCTCATCTCCTTCGAGTTCTTCGAAGATCAACTCAAGGCTCGCATAGGTTAGAGCTCACCTCAGTATCTAAGTCATTACTCTTAGCGATACTTCTGCTAACTGTTTCTGGGTGTCTTGTCTGTTGTGCACAAGATTTTGGTTTTATTTTCTGCACCACTTATCTGCTTTTGTTGCATACTGACTTATGTGTTTATCTTTCTCTCTGAGCTGACCCACGTACCTTTGCATTATGCAGACCGTATGTTGGGCAAGGGAAAACTGGCTGAATTGAAGGCGCTCGCCCGAGCCCATGGGTTGGCGTCGGGTTCCCAGACCGTGCCAAATTCAGTGGTGGAGATCGCCGTTGCCCAGGGCAGATCGCCCCCCAAAGGCCCAGCTCCTTCCGAGGCCCAGCCCGCCCAACAACGCAAAAAACTCGTCCTCAGGAAACCAAAGAGGAAAACCCCTCAAGTGGTTCATGAGGATGAAGAAGAAGACGATGAGGCGACTAAGGATGGCCTTATCACTAAGAGGAAGAGGGTGGCGCCTTCTTCACCACCTGCTCCACCTCCTCCCCCAACATCAACACCACCTTCCACACCAGCTCCACCTCCAACACTGCTTCCTCCCCCAGCTCCCACATCGCCAGTCCAAGCAGTTCCCCTGGCAGCTGCTCTTCCTGTGGTTGAGGCTGCCGAGCCCAACTTTATGGAGAACCCCCCGAGCGCCTCCACGCCATACGTATCTGCTGGAGGGGGTCCTCCTTCAACTGCCTCAACTGCTGGAGCTGCACCAGGCGGGGATGAAGGCGCTCACAACTCGCCTATTATCATCACCGAATCCCCGCCGTCGCCACCACGCCAAGAAGCTCCCATTCAACAACCAACTCAAGAAGGTGGTGGCGAGAACCAACAACAAGCTCCCCTGGCGCCCCCACGAGCAAACCTCTCCCTTGAGGTAAAAAGGGTGTGGGAACCCTTCTCAGCGAAACTCAAGATGATGGCGGAGGACTTCCCCTCCATCATATCCAAAGCTGTGGGGAGTTCCAGCAAGAAGCTCCAGGATGACATCTCCGTGCTCCAAGAGGAGAATCGCCTAATCAGGATCGAGGCGGAGAAGTTATCCTGCAATCTTATGCTCGCGGAGATCGATCACTCCCGAGTGGAGGACGCCATGAGCACCGAGCTCCGGGCGGCGCGCAAGGAGGCCACCGATCTACGCCATAAGGTGCAGCTCTTAGCTCAAGAGAAGATCGAGCTGGAGAGCAAGCTGGTCCCTTATCGCGTCAAGGTGGCTGACCTGGAGGCGTCGATCAAAGCAGATGCCGCCAAGGTGAAAAACCTTAAGAAGAGGTCAACAGATCGGGAGGTCTTCTTGGGGAAAGTCGAAAAGGAGAGAGATGACACCATGGCCAAACTCGCCGAGGCTAAAGAGGAAAACGGGAAGATCATCACAAAGCTGGCTCAGGCGCAGGCGGAATCCAAGAAGGTTGCTGAAGACCTCCTTCAAGCTCGTGAAGCAACTGAAGAACTCAAGAAACGAGCTGAGGAGCTAACACAGCAGAACAAGGGGCTCAAGAAGCAGATTGAAGAACTCGAGCTGAGCTCTGCCCAAATCCTTGCTGCTGGGTTTGACGCTGCCTTGGAACAATTCGCCTGCCTGTACCCTGACTTGGATCTCTCCATGGTGTCGCTGAACAACGAGGTGGTGGACGGGAAGGTTGTTCCTTCTGAAGACTAGCCGCTCGCTGCTTCCCTTCACCACTTACTCATCTGCCTCTCTCTTACCCAATTTACTTGTAATAAATTTTCCCTTTTCTGCTCATGTATCATGAACTGATCATACTTTATTATAAAGTCTTTGTGCTTCTTCTTACAACTTCTCTGTCTGCCTTATCTCTCCTCGTATAATTCACTTCAACGAAATTAACTTAGTAACTTCGTAAGCGCAATTGTATACTATCCGCCTTGAACCATCAGTTTTCGAACAATAACACTCTAACAACTTGTAACCTCAAGGTAATGAACCTTAGCGTGAAATCGCTCTTCAAATAACGAACTTCAACCCAACTAATGGCTTAAGACACAGCTCATCTGATCTGCCTTATCAAAACGGGTCTTGACTTTCTCGCCATTGCTTGAATTTCTCCTGGTCGCCAAAGACTTTGGCGATATCAGCTTCCTCTTGCCTTCACAACTTGGCCATTGTTCCTTTATCTAGGGGTAGAGGCGCCTTTCGGATCCTTCTCTACCTCCCTGAGCTTCAGAACAAAAGACCGGGTGGCTAGGCATTCTCTTCGAACCTACCTTAGCCACCCTCCAAACTTCTTCCACCCTTTACACCATACCTGAACTCGTTCGAGACGAGAAGGATTTTATCTTGCCTGAACTCGCCCATCGGCGAGAAGGTCTTTAACTCGCCTGAACTCGCTCATCGGCAAGAAGGTCTTTAACTCGCCTGAACTCGCTCATCGGCGAGAAGGTCTTTAACTCGCCTGAACTCGCTCATCGGCGAGAAGGTCTTTATCTCGTGCCTCTACATTGCCCCAGGGGTTACATCTTCTCTCCCCCAGAAACACTGAGGACTTTTTGCTGGTGCCTGTACATTGCCCCAGAGGCTACATCTTCTCTCCTCTGGAAGCACTGAGGACTTTTTACTGGTGCCTCTACATTGCCCCAGAGGCTACATCTTCTCTCCTCTGGGAGCACTGAGGACTTTTTACTCTTCCTCGCCTGCACTCGCTCGACGGCGAGGAGGTCTTTATCTCGCCTCAGGACGCGCGAGGGCGTTGAGGTCTTTTAACTGGTGCCTCCGATCGCCGAAAGACGATGAAGACTTTAACTTTAACTGATGCCGCCAATCGCCGAAAGACGATGGGGACTTAGAAACCTTTTAGAAAGCATGCAACATAACTTCAACTTGCCTTAAATCACATACAAGTGACAAGGTCTTTCTTCAAAACTTTTGGAAAACAACAAGCATGCAATCTAAAACACTCTAAACTTCGAAAACTCTTCTTTATTGGGCGGCCTCATTAAAAACCCTCCTTAGGGAAAAAGAGTGCCCCCTCCCCCCCCCCCAAACTGTTTTAACAGAAACATTGTAAAGCTCTTCGTGTTTGTTTTTACTTACAAAGTTCTTAACGGAAATATAACTTGAGGTGCGTGGCGTTCCAAGTGCGAGGAATCGCCCCTCCTTCCAATGTTTCTAAGCGGTAGGCGTCGTTCCCGAGCGCCTCGGTTATTCTGAACGGTCCCGTCCACTTAGGCGACAGCTTATTCTCCATCTCGTACTGGTGGGCCTTCCTCATCACCAGGTCGCCCTCTTTGAACTGTCTTGGCATCACCTTCGAGTTATATCTTCGTTCAATCCTTCTCTTCACCGCCTCAGCTTTTAATCTCGCCTCTTCCCTGACCTCATCCAGTAAGTCCAGGTTCAACCTTCTTTCCTCATTCGAGTCTTCCTCCACGAAGTTCTGGAATCTCGGCGAGCTCTCCTGGATCTCCACTGGAATCATTGCGTCGCACCCGTAAACCAAACTGAACGGGGTCTCATGGGTTCCTGACTGCTCGGTGGTGTGGTATGCCCAGACTATACGGGGTACCTCCTCAGCCCAGCATCCTTTGGCTTTCTCTAGTCTTCTCTTCAAGCCTCTGAGTAGTACCCGATTGGCTGACTCTACTTGGCCATTCGTCTGAGGGTGCTCGACGGATGCAAATACTTGTTGAATTCCCACCCCTTCGCACAACTTCTTCAACATGTGACTTGCAAAATGAGTCCCATTGTCCGACACCAGGCGCTTGGGCACACCAAACCGGCACACAATGTTCTTCCACACGAAACCCTCGATCTTGTGTGCGGTGATCTGGGCCACTGGTTCTGCTTCGATCCACTTGGTGAAATATTCAATCGCCACCACCAAGTACTTCATCTGCCTGATCGCCAGTGGGAATGGTCCCAGGATGTCGATTCCCCATGTATGAAACGGCCAAGGGCTGTAAATCGACTTCAACTCCTCGGGAGGCGCCTTGTGCCAATCGGCGTGCTGCTGGCATTGTTTGCAGCACTGCGCATACTTCTTGCAGTCTTCTCTCATTGTTGGCCAGTAGTAACCTGCACGGAGAGTCCTTGCGGCCAGAGCTCGACCCCCGACGTGGCTTCCGCATATCCCTTCATGGAGCTCTGCCATAATTCTTGTACATTTCTCACCGTGCACACATTCCAGGAATGGGTGAGTGAACCCAAACCTATACAGCTCGCCATCAATCATTGTGAACTTGCTAGAATTATTCTTTATCTTCCTAGCCTCTGTCGGATCCAGCGGGAGAAGGCCATCCGCCAGGCATCGTTTGTACTGCGTCACCCAGGTGTCTGGCTCATGGGTCGCGCAGACCTGCGTCATGTTCACCTTTTCTCCCCGACATGCTCTTATTCTCGGCGATCTCAAGGTTTCTTGAGTCAAAGACCTGTGACTCCTTGCCGCTTTCTCCGTCGATTTGCTTACCTGAAGAACCAGGTGATCTGCCACAAATGCTCTAGGCGTCTTCAGAGTTTCTTGAATCACCGTCCTCTGCCTACCCCCCTTGCCCGAACTGGCGAGCTTGGCTAGCAAGTCAGCTCGAGCATTCTGCTCCCTAGGCACATGCACTACTTCAAAGGAGACAAAGGAACTCTTCAATTCCTGTCCATACTCCAGGTAAGCCGCCATTTGTAGATCGTTAGCCTGGAACTCGCCTGTTACTTGTCCCGTGACTAACAGCGAGTCACTCTTAGCCATCAGCACCCTAGCTCCCATCTCCTTGGCCAGCAAGATACCGGCGATCAGCGCCTCATATTCTGCTTGATTGTTGCTGGCCTTGAAGGCAAACCTCAAAGATTGTTCGATCAGCACGCCGTTGGGCCCCTCCAAGATGACCCCAGCACCGCTACCCTGCTGGTTCGACGATCCGTCCACTGAAAGCACCCAACGGAAGTCATCCCCCTCAACTCGCGTCGCTTCAGACGAGAGCTCGACCACGAAGTCTGCGAAGATCTGCCCCTTGATCGGACCTCGGGGCTCATACTTAATATCAAACTCCGACAGCTCCACTGCCCACTTCACCATCCTTCCCGCAACATCGGGCTTCTTCAAGACCTTCTGGATGGGCAGGTCGGTCATCACCAGTATCGTGAAGCTATGGAAATAGTGGCGTAACCTCCTTGCCGAAAAGACTACTGCCAGTGCAGCCTTCTCCAGGGCCTGATATATCGTTTCAGGGCCCTGCAGCACCTTACTAACAAAATAAATGGGCTTTTGAGCCTGATCTTGGTCCTGGGCGAGCACCGCACTCACCGCCCTATCAGTTACAGCAAAATACAACCTGAGAGGGGTTCCCACCAGTGGTTTGCACAAAACCGGCGGGCTCGCCAGATACTCCTTAAGCTTGACGAAGGCTTCTTCACACTCCTTCGTCCAGGCAAATTTGTTATTCCGCCTTAAACACTGGAAATATGGATGGCCCTTCTCTCCGCTAGCCGACACGAAGCGAGATAGGGCGGCCATCCGACCTGTAAGCTGTTGTACTTCCTTCACGGTGGTCGGGCTCCTCATCGCCAAGATGGCGGCACACTTGTCAGGGTTCGCCTCTATTCCTCTTTCAGTTAAGAGGAATCCCAAGAACTTCCCTGCCTCCACGCCAAAAATGCACTTCTCGGGATTCAGCTTTAACCCGAACTTGGCGATCGTGGTGAACAATTCCTCCAAGTCCTCCGCGTGCTTGCTCTTCTTCGTCGAGGTCACGACCATGTCATCTACGTAGGCTTGCACATTTCTTCCCAGCATGGGTGCAAGTACCCGATCCATCAGCCTCTGGTACGTGGCCCCCGCGTTCTTCAGCCCAAACGGCATCACCTTGTAGCAGTAGCACGCTCTTTCGGTCATGAAGGCGGTCTTCTCTTCATCCATGGGATGCATCTTGATCTGGTTGTACCCCGAGAAGGCATCCAGGAAACTCAACAACTTACACCCCTGCAGCACTGTCCATCAGGGCGTCTATGCTTGGTAAAGGATACGAGTCCTTTGGGCAAGCCTTGTTCAGATCAGTGAAGTCGACGCACATGCGCCATTTCCCGTTGCTCTTCTTCACCAGCACGACATTAGCCAGCCACTCGGGGTACTGGACTTCCCTGATATGGCCTGCAGCGAGGAGCTTCTGGGTTTCGTCTCTAATCGCCTGCCTCCTCTCCTCGTTGAACTTCCTTCTCCTCTGCCGCACTGGTCTCGCCTGGTTGTCCATCGCCAAATGATGGCACAAGAAGTCGGGATCGATCCCGGGCATGTCCGAAGCGGACCATGCAAACGCATCCAGATGCCGCTCTATCACCTTGGCGATCTGGTCCTGGAGCTCAACCTCCAGAGATCTTCCCAGCTTGAAGATCTTTCCTCCGATCTCTCTCTCGAGCCACTGCTCGACGGGTTTTGGCCTGGTTTCTCTGGCGATCACCGCCCTGGCGATTCCCAGCTCCCTCGCTTCCTCAGGGCGATTCCTCGCCTCTTCTTCCTCTAGACCGGCGTTCCCCTCCCCCAGCTCAGCATCCACCATCACCACGTCACTTCCGGCGGTCTCTTCTATTACCGTCGGTCTGGGCTTCACACCAGGAGGCGGGGTGGTTGTCACTTCTTCGCTTCTTTCTGGTCGGACTTGATGGTGATCACCACCCCCTCCAAAGACGGCAGCTTCACCTTCATGTGCCGGGTCGACGGTATAGCGCCTATTCTGTTGAGCGTGGGCCTTCCCAGCAGAATGTTGTATGCTGAAGGAGCGTTCACGACAAGGTACTTGATTTTCTCTGTTCTCGAACCCGCCTCATCTGTAAACGTAGTCCTCAACTCAATGTACCCCCTGACCTCCACCTGGTCACCAGCGAAACCATACAAACACCCTCCATAGGGCCTCAGCTGGTCAAGGGGTAGCTCCAACTGCGTGAAAGTCGGCCAGAACATCACGTCTGCCGAGCTTCCTTGGTCCACCAGAACCCTGTGGACCTTCCTTCCTGCTGTGATCAGCGAGATGACTATGGGGTCGTTGTCATGAGGCACAACGTCCCGAAGATCTTGCTTTGTGAACGTAATGTCCACATCCGGCGAGTGGTCTTCAAACATATCCACCGTCATCACAGACCTCGCATACTTCTTCCTCTGTGACGCGGTGCATCCACCACCCGAGAAACCTCCTGCAATGGTGTGGATTTCCCCGTGGGTAGGCATCTCGTGCTGCTGAGCCTCACCACCTGCTGGTTGGGAGCTCGACGCGCCCCCCGTCCTTCTGTCCAGCAAGTAGTCGTTTAGGAACCCGCTCTTGACCAGATCGTCGAGCTGGTATCCTAAAGCCAAGCACGAATCCACGGTGTGGCAAAAGCCCTGGTGGAACTCACACCAGGCGTCTGGCTTTGGTCCCAGCACCTTGTCGTCCACCTTCTCGGGCGCCTTCAGCCTAGCTGATATATTGGGAATGGCGATCAGGTCCGCCAATCCCATGACAAACTTGTGCTTTGGCGGGTGATTGTACTCCCGGCGTGCTGGTTGAGGGCGCCCTGGGCCCCTGCCCTTGTTCTTCCTTGGATCATAAGGATGGCGAGTCCTCTGATCCCTCCTGGCCGCCGCTGTCTCCAGCACCCTCTGTGGCTGGATCCTGGTCTGGGCACGTGGCCTAGCGGGAGCCACGCTTCCCCTCTTCTCGGCGACCTCACTCTCATCGGCGATGTGGGCCACCGCAAGTCGCCTGACCTCAGCAAATGTGGCACGGTGAGCCCTGATCAATGTCTCACAGAATGGTCCCGGCAGCACGCCCTTCTTGAATGCGTAGACCAGCATCTCTTCGTCTTTGGCTGGCGAGCGGACCATCTGCGCCCCAAAACGATTCAGGTAGTCCCAGAGGGACTCTCCCTGATACTGCCTTATGTCGAACAAATCATAAGACACCCTGGGCGGTGCCTTGTTCACGATGTACTGCTCGACGAAGATCTTTGAAAACTGTTGGAAGTTGGTTATGTGACCCGTAGGCAGGCTCACAAACCATTCCAGCGTCGTTCCCTGGAGGGTGCTCACAAACATCTTGCAGTACACAGCGTTTGATCCTCCTGACAGCATCATCTGCGTATGGAACGTGGTGAGATGTGCCTCAGGATCCTCCACGCCGGTAAAAACAGCCTTCACAGGTACCACACTCGCAGGGATAGGCGTGTCGGTAATCGCCTGAGCGAAAGGCATATGAAAAACGCGAGGCGGCGTTGAAGGCGCGACCTCTTCAGCGACTGGACGCCCTCGCTGCTCCTGAAGAGCTTGACGCAGTTCTTCAGTCACTCTGCTAAGCTCATCATTCCTGGCCCGAGAGGCGACCAGGTCCTCGTGCATTCTTACCTGCTCTATACGCGAGGCTTCCACATTCGCCTGCAGCGAGCGCATGATTTCCACCATCTGTGCCATAGTCATGGCGCCTTCAGCAGCAACGGGCGCAACTGGACTTGAACGGTTGCTTCTCATTTTTCTCATGAAAACTTGACAAATCACAGAGAGCAATGAACAACACCTTCTTCAGCGACGATCGATTCAGCGATCAATCGGTCAGAACTTCGCAGAAACTTCGAAAAACCTCAAGAACACAGCAAACCCTCACAGAAACTCGCAACTCCACCAAAAACCAACGCTTCTTCCACGAAAATCCAAACGAGCAACAGAACTCAGATCTCACTGATCAAAACTCGCGTAAGCAGCAAAAAAACTTCACCTCACCAAACAAAAACCCAAACGAACGGTGGAAAAACGCGAAATTACCGAACAGAACCTGGATGAACAGCGGACAATGGTTGCACCAGCACACAACCACACAGAAACTGCAGAAACGTCCAAGAACTCACGCTGCGGATGGGAACAGGTTTTACACGGTCCCACGGTGGGCGCCTGATGATCCTGCCTGTTGACCAAAACACTGGAGCTTTGCCTCGTCAAACTTGGATCGACGTATGCGCCGTGTTAGCCTCCGTCCTTCACCGCGATCCACCTCAAGAACCTGCAAAAGACGAGACGGCGCCGCTGCGGCCGATCGCGCTCCGACGCCCAAGTCAGCGACTGAACCACCAATTACTTAAGAGTAAAACTCAAGAACTCTAAGGAACCGTGACCAGTTCTCTCTCAGTATACTCAAGACTCGCAAGCGTAAAGAAGATAATTTGAACGTGCGTACCTCAGAAGTTCGTTAGAAACTCTTATATACCTAGGCACTTTCTCTCTCCTGGCAGTTACACATCTGGACACGTGGCTCGCATCCAGCTGTACACGTGCCTTCATCTGGAGCATCCTTGACTTGGGCGCTACTTCTGACTCTCCTTTGGCTAAGTTACTTATGCATGATACTACTCAGTGCATAGTTGCCTTGGAGCGTGATCTCTTCTGGATGGCGAGTTCGGGTGCCTTCGTACACACCTTCCCTGTGGTCTCGTCGGCCGCCTTCATGATCTACCCTACCTGCTTCACCGTGTATGTTCAAGTGCACTATCTCCCGAGCTTCATCCTCTGGCCAGCTGGGAAATGACCATCTGCCTTCATCTTTGGCGATGTCCTTATTTCGGCGATCTCTAATCACTTGGTCGCCTGGGCTCATATCTGGCGACTTCATCTTCAACTCGGTGACCGCCGGTTCCGGTGTGCTGGAGATCGGAGCACGCCAACTTAATAACTGGCGACTACACGAGCCCCCGACTTCCTTCCCTTCTGTCAGACAGGTGTCCCATCAACACGCCCATACAATAGCTTGATGCCACGCCACCACTTCCGACTACCAGGGCGGTACAAACTATATTCTTTATATTATTTTGTGAGATAATTAGAAGATTGGAAAATGAAGACCCAATTTGTATATGAAGGCAACCAGTTGGATGAGGACCACATCATCTTCAAAGGGTATTTTAGATATTCAAATCATGCATTCTGTTAGAATTGTAGGGCTTAAACAAGAGGGGGGTGAATTGTTTTCAAACGTTTTTTCGAAAGTTTTGAAGGTATGAAGAAAGTCAAAGAAGAATCACAGCCAAAGGAATCAAAGAACACAAGATAGAAAATAGTTTTAGTTGAATTCCAGAAATTCAATCGGTTGTTTCTACGATTCAACCGATTGTTTTTATCAGAGAGTGTAAAAACAACTAAAAACATATATACAAGAGTTAAGGGAGAGAGAGAATCACACAAGAAATTTTATACTGGTTCACTCTTATACCAAGAGCTACATTCAGTTCCTAGAAACCTCAAGGTATCCACTAAGTAATCAAAAACCAGATTACAAACACACAACCACCAAAGAAATGATCTTGATCCCCTCAAGAACACACACTTCATTTGGCACACCACAAACACACCACAGATCAAAACACCCTTTCACTCTGTGAACACCAGTACTTATAGAATTACAAATCAAGAAGAAATAGGATTGATCACACCTGGTACAAATCAAATCAAAGTACACAACAAGTCCTACTTTACTCTTAGAGAAATATCCAAAGATTAAGCAATCTTGGAGAAAACTTGATTTCAAAAACTGATCTTGTAAGTGATTTGCTAGGAGCATATAACAGAACATTTATACTCCAATTAGCAGTTTAAAACATTTATTGTAAAAGCCAAATCAAATTCAAATCATTTAAAGCAGATTTAAAAAACTTAACAGAATTCTATCAAGGCAATTTAAAAACAGTCGGTTGTTTTATCGAAACAATCGATTGAATTGGTTTGACAGAAAAGCCAACCAAATTCAAATTTGTCAAAACCAGTTTCAAAAACCTTAAGAATGAAACAACCGATTGAAACGACAAAACAACTGGTTGTTTTTCTACTTCTTCATAAAACACTCTTTTCAAAAAGATTTGAATTAAACCAGATTTTGGATTCATGGAGATTTGGAGTCATCAAAGCACTTCTTCAACACATTGATGGTTTCAAATTTTGCAAGTCGATGGTCCAAGTTGACGGAATCGAAACTTTCTTGCATGGGAAATCTTCTTGTCGGTTGACTTGCTCGCCGGTTGACTTTGATGACAAGCTCTAGCTTCGTCTGTTTCTTCACGACTATATCTTATCTCTTGCTGCTTCGGAACGTAGCTCCGTTGAAACAGAGGGGGCGCTACCAATTGATTGCACTCCGACGATCAAGTCAATACAGGGCTTATAAGAGTTTAAGAAGTAGCAAGTCTCAGTCTTAGAAATAACGTACCTTAACCTGGGGTCTCAAACCCCTTTTATAGCTTACCTCTTGTAACAACTTTCTATCATGAGAATCTAATCTCAACTGAAAGCATAATCAACAGGAAAATATTTTGTTCAGGGGCACACTCTCACGGTGCTGCAACATAACAGAATTTTTCCTCCAGGGAGTGCATAAAATAATAATAGATTAACCACCAGGGCACCAACTCATGTACCAACATCAGGGGTCCATTCTGCTTACGTGGGCAACCCTACCCATGGTGTTATGCTATCTTTAATTATACATGCAACCTAACCACTACGTGTCCTAAAACACATGGGCTTAGGTTTAAAAAGAAAACATTTACTTGACCTAGACACCACATGTACTAAACGTACCCCTAGGTTCACAAATACCCTTTACTAGTAGCCTTATGCTTACCTATAAAAGTTTATTTCAATTATGCCAAGACGAGTTTACTGACCAAACTAGGCCCAACCACATGGCCCAACAGCCGAGTTGACCTTCCTACGCCATGCACCGAGATTCGACCCCCGAGCACTCAGCCCTGAGCCTTCTGTCTAGTACAGGAAATATAAAGGGATGTTATTAGCCACAGTTGCGTCAAATGGCCGCAACAACATATTACCAATTCCATTTGCCATCGTAGAGGGTGAAATTGCTAAGGCTTGGTTCTTTTTTCTTGCAAAACCTATGAAGATATGTAACTCTGAAAGATGGCCTCTACCTCATTTTTTACTGTCACAAATCAATAAAGAACACATATTCTAAAGAAGATAGTGGTCGAAACAACAACAATTTTGTGCATGTGTACTGCATCGACACATAACACAAAATTTCATGAGATAGTTTAGAAATATGAGTAATTTTGCATCATCCTTTCATTCAAGCAACTCTTTCGAATTTTACAATTTCTTCTTTGCAAATTTGTTTACTAAATTTATTTGGAACAAATAATTACAACACATGGAATGATAGAGCCACACTTTTTGTACTACTACAACATATTTAGATAGGAAAACCCCAAGGCAGCTTAATGGCTAGATGATATCTTGAGAGAGAAGTGGACTCTTGCATGGGACAACGATAACCAATTTGTTTTATTCAATTAACTATGTGTTGAAGAAAACAAGAAACCTTTCAATCTCTTCAATGGTGATGGCAACATACACCCGCTGCAACGAATTCTTCATTAATAGAGGCAGGCAAGTGGAAGCCATTATGAATGCCAAACATGTGTACCAAGTTGTAGTGAAAGCATTGAAGGATGCACAATCAAATGCAAGCACTCATATAATGCTTTCATTTGATAGGAGGAACACCAAAATTTTGGTAGAAGAAAGTCAAAATCTAAGAGAAGTACGGCCACTAGGCCGATTTGCAATCCACTTGGATGAATTATGGTGTGAGTGGGGAAATTACAAGGACTATACCTACCATGCTCCCTAATGCTTGCTGCATGAAAACATGCACACCATAATTTTGCAATTTACATCTCACAAGTGTACACATTGGAACAAGTATTTCATGTCTACAAATGCTTATTTGGTGAACTCATAAATACTATTGGCCTACTTACACTGGTCCAATATTATGCCCAAGTACAAGCATGAAAAGAACATCAAATGAGAATCTAAGTCATGTCATGTAAGGACTAAGGTCAATCCAAAATAATGTTCATACTGTCAAACGTCAGGACACATAAAAAGAACATGCCCTAACATTGTTGGAGCATTAATTTATCTCCATTGATTATGTTTTATTTCACATAAAGAATTCTATGTATCGATAACTAAAATATTTAATGAATGTGCTTTTGTCATCTATTTTCCTTTTATGTTCAACATGTATTGCATCATTTCAATAATTAACAACAATTTTCAAATAATGAACATACATAACTTCTAAAAGCAATTCACAAAGCTAGTAAAGCTACACAACAACATAATCATCCATTACTCAAGCAAAGTGTGGGAAAATTTATACACAAAAGTTATACATGTCTTCATAATATATTCTTTGTTAGGCCACACTGGTCAATACTATCACTACAAACAAAATCATTCAATAAAAATCAATTTTAGAGACAAAAAGTAATTAGTTGCTATATTGACTAAATTAAATACTATTTTAGAAATTAAAAAAAATTATTGGTTTCTAAATTAGTTTCTATTATTGATAAATAGTTTCTAAATTGGTACCTAATTAGCTACCAAGATTTTTACTACCAAATTTAGAATCTCATATCATAAACAACCATCTTCTTATTGTTAGAATGGATGGCTTTAAACTAGAGGGGGGTGAATTGTTTAAAGAGGGTTTTCGCAAACTTTTAAAACAAGAATGAAATCATCTCAAGAAATAATTGATAAGAAATCCAGTTTGCCAAAACAACAATAAAAAACAGCAGTACCAGAAAAACAATCGGTTGTTTCACAGAAACAATCGGTTGTTTATACCAGCAAACAACAGACAAAACTGAATTTAAAGAGTTAGGGATAGAGAGATTGCACACAGATGTTTACACTGGTTCACTCCAAATCCAGAGCTACATCCAGTGTTCTCAGAAACCCTGAGGAAATCCACTAAGCAATCACAACTTGATCACTTACACCACAACCAAGAAAGTGACCTTGAACATCTCAAGACACACACTCTTCTTGGCCAACACACCAACACTAAGATTGTTGATCTTGATCCCCTCAAGAACACACAGCCAATCTCAGCAAACACATAAACGAAAACTTGTTTCACAGAGTACAAGGATTACACTTGTTACAGAAGATAATCTGAAATCAATACAAGCAGAATCCTATTCCACAAACTTTGATCAATCACAAACTTTTAGCAATCTCAGCTCTTTGAAAAACTCAAAAACTCTTAGCAAAAAACTTGTAAAAGACTGATTCTCAAATCTGTTTTTCTGAATATATTCAAAGATGTAGTTTGTTATCAAATCTTAACAAACTCTTAAATTGCATTAAAAGATTGGTCAAAGCATTTAATGACTGGAGCGTAAGCAGTTAAATCATTTAAAGCTCAGTCAAAGATAAAACAGTTTTTCTGTTATGGTCACAACAAACAATCGGTTGTTTCCTCGAATCAATCGGTTGTTTTGGTTTTAACAGTTCAACCATTTGAAAAACAGTTTTCAATCTTTTCTTAAAACATCTAAGTATAAACAATTGGTTGTTTCGACAAAACAATTGGTTGTTTTAACTTAGTTTGAAAAACATTTTACTTTAAAAAAGATTGAGAATGCTTATGCTTTAGATTCGATCAAGGGGTGGATTACAACACTCAAACTACCCTAGAACTAGACTAAACCAGCACAGCAACAGCAAGCACAGCCAAGGCTTCAACATCCTTCAAAGGGTTTGGATTCTTCAAAGCTTGAACACCACTTGGTTCAACAATCTCCCCCTATTTGATGAAGACAAATCCCTGATGTTTGTGTTGTACCTGATTGAATCTGAAGCAGTTCCTACAAGATACAGTTTTGAACAAAGCATAGAACTTTTGATATTTGGTTAGCACAGATATAAAAAAAATAAACTTCAGAGCTAAATATCAGAAACAAATACTACTCATCCAAACTGTTTTAACAACTAAAAAAAATATAAACACAGCAGCATATATATCTCCCCCTATTTGTCTTCACAAATAGACAAAGAGAAGATATAAAACAAGATATTGTTTTGATTACATCAGAATTAAAGCAGCAACAGCAGAAAGAAAGAGAATTTAAAAAACCAGATATAACCACCAAAAACAATCGGTTGTTTCGATACATCAACCGGTTGTTTTTCTTCATTCATCATCATCAACAAACTGAAGATCAAAGATTTGATTCTGGACAACTTCGATCTGTTCATCTAGAGTCATGAAGCGTGCATCCATGTTGTCAAACCTGTTGTCAATCCTCTGGAAATTGCTTACACAGAGATCATGAAGATTCCTTTGACTCTCTGCCAAGCTATCAAGCTTATTTACCATGAGTCTTTCAAAACGAGACATGGTTTGCATCCTTTCTTCTTGATTTCCAGCACCAGCACTAGGTCCAACATCTTGATAATCTTCAGGTGGATCTTCATGTTGAACATCCATATCAGCAGGCTCATCTTGTTCAAGATCAGCAGCACCACTAGATGAGGCACCAAGGTCACCATCCTTGCTAATCCATTTGCCACCTACTTTGGTAAAACCCATTTTGTTGAGTGATCCATTGTTCAACTCTTGAGTTGACTTGACCAACTCAGATGTTTCATCCTCAAGGTTCACTTCAAAATAGAGTAGAAATTTAGATACCAAAACAGCATATGGATAGTGATAGTCACTTAACCTCATAGCCTTTTGCATGTGCTCTTTGATGATGTGGATCTAAGTGATTTTGATTTTCTTCATGATGCAGAAGATATATACCAGATCTTCCTCAGTAAGAACAGAATGATTACTCCCCCTTGGAGTTAAAATCCAAGTCACAATGAGAGCAAGCAATCTTTCATCAAGCTTTAGACCTCCAACCGAGCATGTTCTCACTTGAGCATGTTGATTCTTCAAGCAACTCTTGTAGTATTGGATTTTGTTAAAATCCTCCACTACTCCAAGGTTTCCCTTGTTGATTCTAAGGCCAGAAAACTTGAGACCAGCAACAGCAGTCCATACTTCATGAGTTATCTCCATTTCTACACCTTTCACATGAGAAACTATCAAACTTTAGATTTGTGTAGAACACCCTTACCAAATCTGGATAAGTGTTTCCCTTCATCTCCAGGAACTTTCTGAGAGATTGATCCTTGAGCAGCCTTCTTACATTATCAAGCTTTTGACTTTTCAGCCAATCAAAGCATACAACCTTGGGGTTGTTTATCTTTTTGATACTTTTTTCTTACCTATATCTCTCAATAAGATCATTGTCTCCAGAAAACCAGCCTTCTAGCCTTCCTCCAGACCTTACAACCCTGGTTTTGACTCTCTTTGAGGTGGGAGGAGTTGATTCCATGATGGCAGAGAAGAGCTCACTTCACAAATTTTTGCAAGAGATGTTGCAAGAGATGTTGCAATTGGTTGTTCTTGTTGAAGAGATCAGCTACACCAGATTTTATAGCAGAAAAATAATCAATTAGCATTCAATGTTATGAGTGGGTACCTGATTTTCAGAGAGAGAGGACATGACTCTGCCCTACACAGAAAACGTCAGAAAAAGCTGAAAATCACATGGTCTTCACATGTGATCTTTGACTAGTCATTAAGGCTCTTGAATTTCCAAGATTTTGGAATATATTCCTTTATGACTATTGTAACTTCTCTCTGAACGTGATCAGCTTTCAACACAGATTCTTTGACCAAGATTCTCTCTTTGAATTGATCTGCAACGGATAGAAATTTAAAATAGCAATTAAAAGGATTTCTTCACAGTGCGGTCAGACCTAAAACAATCGGTTGTTTAGAAGAAACAATCGGTTGTTTTTCTGCAGCAGTTAAAACTGATTTTGAATTTTAACCATGAGCAGAAAGAGTTCAAAGCAGATGATATTAAGCATATTAAAAAGATTTTTATCCATGAGAAAGATCTTTAAAACACAAATTAAGAACAAATAAAGAAAAGTCTTATCCATGTTAATTCTTCAATGAGCCATGTGCTTTATGATCAAGAAGCCTCTTTTCACTGTTGAGGTCCTTTGGACAGATGTATAGCATTGATTCAGCTTCAATGACTGTCTTTTTCTTCCAAGAACTTGATCACATGACTTAGTTCTTCACACTTCTTTAGAATTCCTGCACAAACATGAATTCAAGCATCAAGATTTGGTCCCTTCACAAATGTGGGTCCAATAGATTTCTTTTTCTCATTTGGAACCTCACATCCTTTCGGAATCCATTTCATGTATCCTCTAGGAACAGAGAATTTTCTTATTTTGTAGAATCTAACCGAATGGCCCTTTTTCATGCAATAAAAGCATGTAACAATCGGTTGTTTCGATTTAACAATCGGTTGTTTCACTGGCTTTCTTGAAAAAAAATTTGAAAACTTATCTTGTTGGTTCTGTGGATTGAAACTCAAACCAGCCATTCCAAAAACACAGCTTTGAGATGCCAAGACATTCTCAAAGTTAGATTTCCCCTTTGAAAGCTTGTCCACAGTTTCAACAAGATAGTGAACCTTTTTCTCAAGATTTTCAAAATTTTCGCAAATGAGAGTGTCACACTTGCAAGAAGAATTATTGAAATGGTTTTCCAGATTTTTGAAATCATTTTTAGATTTTTCAATCTCATCTTCAAGTGATTTCACTCTCTTTTCTAGCCAGCTGTTAAGATCTTTCAATCGGTTGTTTGAAAGAACCAATCGATTAGCTTCATCATGAGTTTCTTGAAAAGCTTCAAGTAATTCACTGTAATTTTGTTCATTCAAGGAAGCACATGAACTTACCTCACTTGAGCTGCAAGATTCATCATCATCTTTAGCAACCAAGCAGATGTTTGCTTTCTCATCTTCACTTGATGAAGAACTTGATGATGACACCTCATTTTCATCCCAAGCTATGTAGGCTCTTTTTGTCTTGCCTTTCTTTTCCTTTTGGACAATCTGCCTTTATATGACCTTGCTCACCACAACCAAAACAAGTATAGTTATTGGAATTAAAATCATTGGATTTCTTGTTTCCATACCTGTCTTTGTTGTTGTCTTTGTTGCGATTTCTCTTTAGAAATTTGCTGAACATTCTTGACAGCAAGCTAAGGTTTTCCTCATCACTTTCATCACTGGATTCTTGTTTTCCTTTGTGCTTGGAAGCTTTTAAGGCTATGCTCCTTGTGTGCTTGTCTTCACTCTCTTGAACATTGAGTTTATTCATCTCTAACTCATGTTCCCTAAGCTTTCCAAACAAAGAAGCAACACTTAATGATGTTAGATCTTTAGATTCGGAAATAGCAGTTACCTTGGGTTGCCATCCTCTATCAAGACATTTCAAGATCTTGATGTTCAGCTCTTCTTTATCAAAGGTCTTGTCAAGACTCATGAGATGATTGATGATGTGCGTGAATCTTTTCTGCACCTCAGCAATTGTTTCTCCGTTAAGCATTCTGAACATCTCATACTCTTGAATTAGAGCATGCTTCCTAGCTCTCTTCACCTCATTTGTTCCTTCATGAGTGACTTCCAAGGTGTCCCACATTTCTTTTGATGATTTGCATTGAGAGACCCTGAAAAACTCATTAGAATTTAAAGCAGAGGTTATAATATTTTTGGCAATGCAATCGAATTTGGCCTTTTTGCTTTCTGCATCAGTCCATTGAGACCATGGCTTCTCAATGAAAGATCCATCTTTTTCAAACTTTGGGACAAAAGGACCATTTTCAATTGCATCTCAAATTCCTTTGTCAAGTGATTCCATTAATATTTTCATTCTCACTTTCCAAAATTGGTAGTTCAAACCACAAAACAGAGGTGGTCTGTTAATTGAAGCACCTTCCCCAAAAGGTAGTCTATCAGCCATTTTAAAAACAGTTTTAGGATCAACTTGAATAACTTTCAAGAACCAAGCTCTTGATGCCAATTGTTAGAATGGATGGCTTTAAACTAGAGGGGGGTGAATTGTTTAAAGAGGGTTTTCGCAAACTTTTAAAACAAGAATGAAATCATCTCAAGAAATAATTGATAAGAAATCCAGTTTGCCAAAACAACAATAAAAAACAGCAGTACCAGAAAAACAATCGGTTGTTTCACAGAAACAATCGGTTGTTTATACCAGCAAACAACAAACAAAACTGAATTTAAAGAGTTAGGGATAGAGAGATTGCACACAGATGTTTACACTGGTTCACTCCAAATCCAGAGCTACATCCAGTGTTCTCAGAAACCCTGAGGAAATCCACTAAGCAATCACAACTTGATCACTTACACCACAACCAAGAAAGTGACCTTGAACATCTCAAGACACACACTCTTCTTGGCCAACACACCAACACTAAGATTGTTGATCTTGATCCCCTCAAGAACACACAGCCAATCTCAGCAAACACATAAACGAAACCTTGTTTCACAGAGTACAAGGATTACACTTGTTACAGAAGATAATCTGAAATCAATACAAGCAAAATCCTATTCCACAAATTTTGATCAATCACAAACTTTTAGCAATCTCAGCTCTTTGAAAAACTCTAAAACTCTTAGCAAAAAACTTGTAAAAGACTGATTCTCAAATCTGTTTTTCTGAATATATTCAAAGATGTAGTTTGTTATCAAATCTTAACAAACTCTTAAATTGCATTAAAAGATTGGTCAAAGCATTTAATGATTGGAGCGTAAGCAGTTAAATCATTTAAAGCTCAGTCAAAGATAAAACAGTTTTTCTGTTATGGTCACAAAACAAACAATCGGTTGTTTCCTCGAATCAATCGGTTGTTTTGGTTTTAACAGTTCAACCATTTGAAAAACAGTTTTCAATCTTTTCTTAAAACATCTAAGTATAAACAATTGGTTGTTTCGACAAAACAATTGGTTGTTTTAACTTAGTTTGAAAAACATTTTACTTTAAAAAAGATTGAGAATGTTTATGCTTTAGATTCGATCAAGGGGTGGATTGCAACACTCAAACTACCCTAGAACTAGACTAAACCAGCACAGCAACAGCAAGCACAGCCAAGGCTTCAACATCCTTCAAAGGATTTGGATTCTTCAAAGCTTGAACACCACTTGGCTCAACACTTATGTATCTCAATCATTCTCCAACTATAAATTCTCCAATTATAAATTCAAATTTCCAACACGACACCACTTTCAAACTAACACACAATATATAAAATTCTTCCTTCTTTCCACTCTTGCTTTCATCTTCAAATTGCCAATCTTTGTGTAACACACTGATAATTTTTCCAATAATTCTATAAAGCAAATGGTCCATCTTTCCAGAACTTTCTTATTTCCCTTTCACTCGCTATAAAGCAAAAAATATAAAAATAACACAACCCCTCCAACAATCCAGTCACCGCGAAATTGACTCTGGGTAAAGTTTCTAACTTCAAAATCAGAAAATGGAGGTTCAGCTCCTCGGTAACTGAATTTCAATCACTTGCCGTACAATCTTCTTTTGCTTATGTCCATTGCAAAAAATAAAAAAATGTCATCCCCAAAATTCGATCTGAGAACCAAATTTTGAGAGGGTTTCCGTTAATAGAAAGAAAAACTAAGGTGATAATTCGCAGGAACTTTCTTCCTACACTCCTACATTTTTCTTCCTGCACCCCCACAAGGTTGCGCAAAAACAAAACTGTCCCTATATAAAACTGTACATTTATTCTTTTTTGTATTCTGGATTATGATATCCGGTAAATTTTTGGATTGGCACTTCCGGTAAAATTTCAGATTGGCGCGTCCGGTAATTTCCTAGATTGAACATGAATGACAGTGTTAATCCAAAATAAATAAAAAATGAAAAACATCCATAATTGAAAAAATCATTCCAGATCCACCAATCTGTAATTTAAAATATGCATTCCGGATTCAGAACTCCATAATTGAAAAAAATCATTCCGATCCACCAATCCGTAATAGAAATTAGGCTTCCAGATTCAGCAATCTGGAAATCAACAATTTATGCAAACTTTGCTTTCAGAACACCCCCTCATCCAGAATGCAACATGATTCACTTTCGGATTGATGAATCCGTAGCACACTCCCAGATCCCGAATTCAAATAACAGGTGAAGGTTAGTTTCAAAATTTACAAAACTATGACGGAAGAAATATATAGGGATGCAGGAAGAAAAATGTAGGAGGGCAGAAAGAAATAGCCTAATTCGCAAGCCGAATTCTCACCATGCTAAAGTAAACCGTTTCCATTCTGGATAAAGTTGGGACAGGTCCACTTGGAGAATAATTTTCCATTTCCGTTCCAGTGCGGGAAAAATACCGTACAAATACTTGCTCAACCAATATTAGTAAAATAAAACAATAATTAATTAATATATTAAATAACATTAGTTAAATATAATACTATAACTTAATAATAATAAAAACTAAAAATAACATTTTACAAACTTTTAACATTTAAATACATATACAAATAAATATATAATATAATATTTAGGTTTAAAGTTCAATAATACGTAATAATAATCTTAATTAACTTTTAGTTTATTCCCATCTTTGAGCCATTCATCAAATTTTGAACCACTTTAAATAGAGATTAGTTTTGTAGTTCCAAGAGACCAAAACACTACATTAGTTCTAATTTGTAAGAACTTATATTAATTTCTCCAATTTATCTTATAAAGAATTTTTTTCTTCTCATTAAGTTTAAACATCGAATTACAGGCTGCTTGTTCATGCAACACATTTTCTTCATACACCTCAATAGTAAATACGAAATTATTGTTTTATCCTTTAGTAACAAATTAAAAACTCAAAATCTTAAAAAGTTCTTTACAAACATTTAAAGGTTTTGTTTTCCTGCTTCTCATTGTGTGCTTATAAAGATCAATATTTGTGTTTACTGGATTATTCTAATGCACTGTGTTGTTCATTGTGTTTATTGTAGATTCATACTGAATTACATTTCGTTCTTGTTTTTTTTTTCTTGAACTTCTAGATTATGTAATTCAAAATTAATTTTTTCATATAGTATTGTACAGGATCAGAGCGCTCAGAGCCCAGTGCTCGGTGGTCGGACCTCAGCACCTGTCATAGACAGGTCAACTCACCTTTTGGACCAAGATAGTAGGTCATGTGATTAGGCCTGAATATATGTATTAGTTCCTTTTTCGTATAACCCTTTGTGCGTAAGGCCTAGGCGGCTAGCAAGCGGTAGTTTTGGACCTAGGGGTGTGCTCAGTGCGCAGAGGGTCTAGCTTAAGTAAATATTTTCTTTAAAACCTAAGCCCATGTGTGCTAGGGTACGTAAAGGTTAGGTTGCATGTATTCAAAAGAGGAGCGTAAAGTCACGCTGAAGGTGGCTACGTAAACAGATTGGACTCTGATGTTGGTACATGAGTTGGTACCCTGTTAAAGCATCTTTTAGTCTTTAGTTAGGAGTCTTAGGGGGGGTGTTAGTAGATAGGTGTAGGAGTAGAAAAGGAGGTGCCAAAGTGAAGGAAGAGGTCACACCTTCCTCATGCTTTGTTTTAGGCGCAAATTCTAGAAGCTTTTTGGGAGGGAGTTTTTGAATTTGTGTAGCTTATATTTCAGCACCTTAGGCTATAAATAGAGGTGCTCTCTTTGTATTTTTCATATTGGAATTAATCTAAGAAAACTCTACTCAAATTTTGAGTGAACTTTGGAGAGCTTTTGGAGCCTTCTTCTCTAGTCTTATCTTGATGGATCAATGGAGTCCTCAAGTGGCGGCATCACTCTCATCTAGGAGCATTCCACATTTCTAGTGGCGAGATCATCTATCATTCTTCCATCTTCATGAGCATTCTCTTCTCCTTCCTTCCTTCTCTTTCAATTGTTCATGTTGTCTTGTGTTCTTGAGTTTTTTGGTTCGGTTATTCTAATTTTCCAGCAAGTATTTTCTGTTCTTGCCTTTTAATTTCACTTTTGTTCGGTTCATATGTGTTCTTATGCAATTCTGTTCGGTACTCCTTAGTTTTACATCTTTTTGTTGGTTCAATTTGACAATATGTGGTACATCCAAATGAGTTTGGGATTTGGTACTAGTTTTTGGTGAGTTCTTGTCTTAGAACAATGATCCAACTCTAAGAAAAGTGCCTCTATAATGTCCAACTCAAGGTGATTCCTAAGAATGTCAAGAATCATTCTCTATATGGCTAGTGGAATCACATCAACCGATAAGAACATTCGGCGCCCACCGTGGGGCTTCATAAAACCAGGTCCCACCCACAGTTGTACTCGAGTTCTTAGGCGTGATGAGGAATACGAGGCAAGGTCCATTAGGACCTGAAGGGAGTGACAACCCCACCATACAACAACTTATGGAGACTGTGAGTGCTCTCCAGGAGGCGATAGCAACATCCAGAGCTGAGCAGGAGAGGCTCATGGCGGAGGTTCAAGCTGAGCAGGTGCTCAGGCAAGACAAGTTCATGGCATAAATAGATGCGTCACGGGCGAGTAATGAGGAGTTACACAAAGCCAACGTGGAATTGTGTAAGGATCTACAACAGCTGAGTGAACGCTTCACAAGGGAATGAGGCCCGACTATTCAACCAAGGGCTCGCCCCAGGCCATTTTCACAGGCGATTATGGACGTTGTCATACCAGCCAGTTTAATAACATCCAAGATTGTTTTTATAGGTGCAGAAGACCCTGAGGCCCATCTTACAACATTTAATGCCCAAGTGATGACCTAGGGAAGAAAAGATGTTATGCATTGCAAGATGTTTATGGGCACATTCACAGGCATGGCGAAGCATGCTGACAGGCATTATGCACCCTCCGAAGAGTTGCGATCAATACATAGCCTCTGGCCTTTCCATACTTAGGGAATAGATATCCTAGGCCCGTTCCCTTTGGCGATTTGTCAGAAGAAATACCCAGTGGTGGAAATTGAGTATTTCACCAAGTGATAGAAGTTGAACTAGTTGCACAAATAACCGCCCACAAGGTTCACCACTTCATGTGGAGAAACATCATTTGTCATTTTGGGGTCCCGAGACACTTGGTGTCTGACAACGATACCCAGTTTGCAAGTCAGCAGTTAGGCAAGTTGTGCACAAAGCATGGGATCAAGCAGATGTTTGCCTCGATGGAGTATCCCTAGACGAACGACCAGGTCGAGTCCGCCAACAGAGCCTTACTCAGGGGCTTGAATAGGAGGTTGGAGAAAGCTAAGGGGACCTGGGCAGAATAGGTGCTCCGAATCTTGTGGGCCTACCACACCACTCCTCAGTCCACCACGAAGTTGACGCCAGTCTGGTGTACGGGTCAGACACCATGATCCCTATAGAGATCCAAGAGAGCTCGCCACGATTCCAGAACTTCATGATGGAAGAATCAGACAAAGGAAGAAAGGAAAACCTAAACCTACTAGACAAGGTGAGGGAGCAAGCACGCGTCAGAGCTGAAGCCTTGAAGAGAAGGGTGGAGCTGAAGCAAAAGACCAAGCTGAGACCTCGGCAGTTCCAGGTGGCCGACTTGGTAATGCGAAAGGCTCACCCTTACCAGTTAGAGAATAAGTTGTCTCCCAAATGGAGTGGCCCATTCTGCGTGGTGGAGGTACTCGGAAACGGAGCCTACAGGCTCGAGACTCTAGAGGGTAGAGCCATACCCCGAACGTGGAATGACGTCAATCTCAAGTTTTATTTTAGTTAATATATTATGCCTTTATGAACAATTTGAATAATTAAAGGGACACTCTTTTTCCCTTACAAGGGTTTTTTAATGAGGTCACCCAATGAAAAATTGTTCTTAAAAGATGATTTGTCAGGATTCTTGGTTAACACACGATAAGGCGACTTGACCGGATGATTGATTATTAAACGAGGCGACATATTCCCCTGGTAAGATTCCAGGCCTAGGTGACTCGACTCTCGTACAATTTAGAGGGGGAAACCTCTTCTCAGTAAGATTTTCAGTCCAGGCACCATGAATTGGCTTAAGATTGTTTGGTCGAGGGCAGTTTAGCTAACCTACCTCGGTGTTGAAGAGTAGACTTGGCGTGAAAGCCAACACCCAAGTCAGATATTCCAATCGAAGTCATTAAAAGAGTAGACTTGGCGTGTGAGCCGACAACCAGGTCAGATACTCTAAGCGCAAGAAGAAATTGTACCCTTGGGAAGACACCAAGTTCAGACGTCCTAAAATAGTGCCAGGTAAGGCGACTTTCCTCGGTAGAATAACCGAGCAGACGTTTTGTGCGAATTGTTTTCAAATAAGGTGACCTTTTCTTGGTAAGATTCCAAGCCTAGGTGTTCAGATATTTATGGTGATTTAGATAGGACGACTTTTTCTCGGTAAGACTCTTAGTTCAAGTGTCCTAAATCACGTTTGGGAATAACTAAGATTGTTTGGCTTAAGTAGGGGAAGACGACCTGTCTCGATAAGATTCTAAGTTCAAGCACCCTAAGTATGTGTTATAAGGCAAGACTACCTTTGTCTTAGTAAGATTCTGAGCTCAAGTGTTCTAAAGTTTCATCTACCGTAACTAAGATTGTTTGGCTAAAGGCAGATAGAACGACCTCACTCGATTAGAATACCTGAGTAGACGCTCTGCAAAAAAATTGTTCATCTATGAGCAAGTAATACGATCCACCTCGGCATTGGTGAAATCACCCAAGCTCGGGCGCTCTGCAGCTGAAAGCTGAGAATAACCTTGTGGGGTAGTAATGCACCGCGAAGGTGTTAGTTTAAGAGCAGACTTGGTGTTTGAGCTAGCACCTAAGTCAGATGCTTTGAACAAGAGTAATAAGGTTTAAGAGCAGACATGGTGTTTAAGCCAACACCCCAGTCAGATACTCCAACCAAAGTCATTAATGAGTAGACTTGGCGTGTAATCCAACCTCAAAGTCAAATCTCCAAGTAGAAGAAGTCAGGTGCGCTAAGAAAATCAGTGAAGAGTAGGCTCAAGGGGGAGAATGGAACCCTAGTCAGATGCTCAAGCCATCCTCTAAGCTAGAGGAGATTATTCGAAGGATCAGATCCTTGCTCATGTGATCAGTCAACACCCGACCAGGTTCACGGTCAAGGGGAATGAGTCATACATAGGTTAGCTCTACAGGAACATTGTGATTTACTGTATTTCGTTGACGCATTATGTTGTTAAGGTAATTAGTTATATTACCACTTGATATTAATTTTATGCTAGTCGTTTTTACCAAGACATGCATTACTAATATACTAGTCGAGGTGAGCTGAATCTAGAACAAGATTAAATAAGTAAATTAATATACATGCAAGAGTTTATAAAGTTAAAATTGTTTTGAAGACTACAAAAGGCAGTTGGCTACAAAGATATGCTACTCATCCACAAGTTTCCCATTCACCACCGTTTTACCCAAGCCAAGTAGGGAGAAATCCATCTCAGGGTAATTCCCTGAGGTTGGGGCGACAGCATCTTCAAAGCCCGCCATGTAAGAGTTCACAACATCATCCGTAAGGGCTTCCCTTTCTTTCACCATTTCCTCGTCCTTCTGGATCAGCTCTTCATCCTTCTTGGCCAGCTCCTCCTTCAGCCTCTCCACCTCGACTTGGAGCTTTGCGTTCTTGTTAGATAGTTCTAAGGCTTCCTTGTACTTTTCAATCAGGAGAGCCTTAGCCTCTTATTGCGATCGCTAGAGCTCTTTGTGAAGCTTGGATTTTTCCTGCTTGAGACCCCCAACCTACTGCAAGAGCTTGGTGACCTCATGGGACTTCCTCTTGGTCGATTCTTTCCACTCCCTCAGCTTGGAAATGGCTAGGCAGTTTGTGGCTAAGGCTTGTCCCAGCTACCTCACAGCCAGCTCCACCAAGTGGTCTTCCTCCAGGCCCTCCAACTTCTCCTTGGTCTTGGTGGGCAGCAGGATCTTCTTAAGGTAGGAAGGGGCATCCAAGTTGGGATCCCACAGTTCTTCCTCTGGAGCACTTATGTCCTCACATTCCTGCACCACCACCATGTCGCGAGGAAGAGGTGGGCTTGGCGGAGCAACCTGCGATGAAGGTTCACGCCCGTCTGAGACTGAGAGCTCAAAGGGTTCAACGGTGGCCTTTAGCTTCCTTTTGAAGACTGATCCAGAGTAGGTCTCCTCATGTCTGTAGGAACAGGGACAGCCTTAACAACTTTTAGCTTCAGGTCTTTAGCAGGAAGAGCTTAGCGCTCTAGGTGCCAAGTCTGCAACAGGAACCCAACATACTGTCTGCAAGAAAAACAGGAGAAGTTCAGTGAACAAATAAGTACGTCAACATCAGTAAGATTAAAGAAAGGAAGGATACCAATGTACGCGTTTAGTCCCCTATGAAGAACTCTTGGCTTTTGAGGGTGGCCATATCAAAAACCACCTTCAGGTTGGAGAAGAAGTGGCACACTTCCTAGTCCCGTTGTGGCATGCTCTCCAGACATCAGGCACCCTGGAAGCTCGGTTTCTAGGTCCAGTATAAAGGGAACCCATCTAGAAGAGTTGGGTTCCTTTTGTTGCAGCGTATTTTCAAAAATTTACCCTTGAAACTCTTATAAGATTGCTAGAAGAGCGATAACAATGCTCTCCCAGCCACCCCATTGAAAGAAACCCACAATTGACGGCCTAAACGTTTGGTCTCAAAGAAATACAGGAAGACCTCTATAGATGGAAAATGGCCGAAGTGAGCACAAAGGATGGAAAAACTACGAAAAAAATACCCCGCTATTTGGATGTAGCTGGGCTGGGGCGGCGTTGATTTCAGTAAGAAGCTCTTTTTCAAAATTGTACAAGGGTGAGTGAAGGAGAACTTTCTTAAAGACAGTGGTATAGAAAAAGCAAAATGGACCATCAGGGTCAGAGGACTCATCGTAACCGACTGGCTCGTCCTCACTAAAAGGGATTATTCTAAAGTCTATATCACTCTCCCTACCAAAACGATATTTAAGCTGACATTTTTCTTTCCTAAGGGCTACTATTTACTCATAAAAGGTGTATGTAGAGGTTTCCTCAAAGAGGTTCTCAGGATCCCACGGGTACATGGTTCGATAATCCATCATACAGAGTATCTAAATCAAAAAAAAACAAGCAGCAAATACAAGCACACATACATGCAATGAAAGTAACACGCCATTTTAGATTCAAGAAAAACGACGAAGCTAAACAGAGATAGCAATCAGTATTGTAAAAAAAAAATGAATACAGAGCAGTCCCAACACAAGTAATATGATCGTAATGAAAACATCAGGTGATGCCAGTACATAGTCATGAGTTGGAGGAGGTACCTTGACTCAAAAGGCGAGTGGAGGAGAAGAGATTTCCTAGGTTAAGAAATAAGGTGCAAAGAATCTGAGAAGAGGTGTGAGAGCTTCGTAGGGGAGAAATTAAATAGTGCGAAGTGTTGAAAGGTTTTGAACGTTAAGAAATGCAATGTTGGGAAGGGTAAGCGGCAATGCCTTAAAGTCGTTGATAAGGGCCACGTGTACGCTCACGATGAAGTATGGTGAGATGTCCTCTCATAAACGCTTTGTCCGTCGCGCCACACGCGCCACTACCCGCAAGACACATAAGCCACCAAGAGCGAGCAAGTAGCCTCTTCGCTGAAGCAATTTTAGCTCGAGCCTGAGAGGCTTGTGTACTGGACCAGAGCGCTCAAATTTCAGCGCTCGGTGGTCGGACCTAAGCACTTGTCATAGACAGGTCAGCTCGGCTCTTGGGCCAAAATGGTGGGTCATGTGATTAAGCCCGGATGTACGTATTAGTTCCTTTTTCATATAACCCTTTGTGCATAAGGCCTAGGTGGCTAGCGAAGGGTAGTTTTTGACCTAGGGGTGTGCTTAGTGCGCAGGGGGTCTAGCTTAAGTAAATATTTTCTTTAAAACCTAAGTCCATGTGTGCTAGGGCACGTAAATATTAGGTTGCATGTATTCAGAAAAGGAGTGTAGCGCCACGCTAAAGGTGGCTACGTAAACAGATTGGACCCCTGATGTTGGTACATGAGTTGGTACCCTGGTGGTTATTCTGTTATTATTTTATGCACTCCCTGGAGAAAAGTTTTCGTTTTGTTCCAGTACCGTGAGGGTGTGCCCTTGAGCAGAATATTTTCCTGTTGAGTATGCTTTCAATTGATATTATATTCTCGTGATAGAAAGTTGTTACAAAAGGTAAACTATAAAAGAGACTTGAAATCCCAGGTTAAAGTACGTTGTTTCTAAGACTGAAACTTATTACTTCTTGTTTCTTATAAGCTTTGTACTGACTTGATCATCGGAGTGCAATCAACAGGTAGGACCCCCTCTGTCCGCGTTCTAACACAACAAAGGGAAGAATAGATTCCAACAGAGATAAACGGAGCCAAAGCTTGTCGTTGAAGTCAACCGGCAAGCAGGTCAACCGATAAGAACAAGTATATACCGAATTACGTAATCCAGTTATAGCCTCCAAATTTGTGTATTCTATTATGTTTTGTTGAGAGTAAGTTCCTTTGAATTATATAATCTGGTATTGTGGCCAGGATCCAGTTATAGCCTCCAAATTTATGTAATTCAGTATGTTTTGTTTGAAAATAAAAGTCGTTGCATTACATAATGCGATATTCAAACCCGGATCTGATAGTAGTCTTGTATTATGTAATTTGGTACGATTTTTTGAGAATAAGGAATTTTGGATTACATAATCTATAGTGTAATACCAAATTGGAATTAACATTTTAGTGTAATTTTAAAGAATTATGTCATTAAAGAGTGGACTATACTATTAGACTTTTGTATTGACCAGTTCATATGATTTTTTGAATAAAACAAAAACCTTTTAGATTGGATAATCCATGAGGTATTTTGAAATTACAAAAAAAAAACTTGCAAATTGCATAATCCAGAAGCATACCATTCATAACACCTTCCACACCGAATTTGGAACAGCACTCTAGATTACATAATCCATAAGCATATTATAAAAACAAGTCCATTATGGATTGATTGTTTCAGAACTACTACCCAATTTCGGATTAACATTTTGTCTTTATGTAATTCAAAATACATAATTGCAGAATTAGTAGAAGTTATGAATTACTGAATTTGAAAGGCCCTTATATTTATAATATATGCTTATTGATTATGAAATTCGAAGATGCATTGGATTACCGAAACCGAAATATACATGTAAATGATAAAAAAAACACGAAAACTTATCTCAAAACCACAACCATCATAAGGAAGCATCACAAAGAACCGCCAGCACAATTCACCACCACTACAACAACCATTAGCGCCTTCAACACTTACTCTCTTCATTCAACAAACAACGTCAAGACCACCATAATTCCACAACCATTGTCTCATGCTTTTTAACTTTTTTACTAAAAGATATTTGTAGAATTATAAAATTTATGGAGTGCTGAGAAAAATATATGGAAATGTAGAAGAAACAACTCGAATTATATCCCTTTTCTATTCTTTTGCAATCTATTATTCCGCATGAGCTTCCATAACTCTCACTTAAGTCATAGTTACTCTCATTATTTATCTGCGCTTCATTGAATTTTTTCACACATTCAGATCTCTCCCAGAAATCACATTGCATCAACATCGAAGAATCGTCGTAATGCATTGTTTCAATTAAGCAACATATACGTCATTCTTTTAAAAAATAGAAAACACACCCAGTGCATTTTCAAAACTTCCAAAATTACCTTTCAATACAAATTTAAAAGTTCAAAATTCAGAAAACTTTTGAAAAAACAAATCCAAAATCGATTATGTTCCAAAAATGAAATTTTGGAATCGAATTTGAAAATCAAAAATCTCGTTCTAGAAATACAAACTCAGAATACAAAAATACATTTCAAAAAAAAATTAAATAAACAATCTCAAAATGGATTCCAAAAAGAATTCCAAAATTTAAAAAAGTGTTCCAAGTATTTTTTGATTCGCACCAGACTTTTATTTAAGGACATTTTTGTCGTAAATCGGAAGGAACTAGAGTATGTACCAAAGGGGAAAAGAACAAAGAACCAAAGCAATTGGAAGTCCGTAATTATGTAATCTTCTGGAAAATACAGCTGACCAATCAAAATAATTTTAGACAAAGTTTCACCACCACCTATATACAAAAAAGAAAACGAAAAGAAAAAAACCACGAACATCTTCGAGAAGCACCTGGTCCTTCACCTGTTATGGTATTGGATTTAGTCACCTGTCTCAAAATATTGTTCTTTTACTCCTAATGAGAGTAAACAGCATATATCACAAGGATAATCAACAGAGCAAATAGAATAAAAAACACTGCTACTCTATGCTAATGAAAGGAGCATATTTGCCAGTCGGTCTCCTAAGCCTCCGAGATAGGAAAGCCACTGAAGCTTCATCCATGGCAGTCAAGTTCTCAGCAACTTCTGAACATAATCTCCTACATCCGATCAATTGGTTCAGTGCGATCTTGCACAGCAAGCCCTTCTGAGACATCAGCAAGTGATTTGAGATTGCATTTTATTAAGGCCTCCACGAAGTAGCAGGTCTCATCTTTCGTGTTGCCATCAGGTATATCCACCACAAAAGATTCAATTACCAGTGTACCTGGCCTTCCATCAATGATTTCTGGGTGGAGAGACATGATAGACGAGTAGTTCTGAAAAATAGAAGATACAACTTAGGACAGTTTATTTTTTGTCAGCTCAGAAATATAAGATAGTTTAATCATTTAGCCCAACTTCTTAGTAAGGCCAACCATACAAAATATATATAATTACTCATGCTGGACACAATGCTATTTGCATCTCTCATACAGATACATCAGTTATTACAGACAGCAAATCATTCATAACAGTTAAGTTCCACACCATTTACTCATCCTGACTTGTTTTTTTCACTCTAGTTCATGAAAGAGGAATTTAACTGGTTGACAATGAAGATTCTACTCACTCTATACATGCTACCATAAATTATAATACGCAGGATTGGAACCAGAACCAGCATAAGGAATTTCCCGATAATTTCATTACCTCCGAACTGAAATAACTCTAGCTACTTTCTGTTATCTAAATGGTTGACCAGAGCTTGAAACATTTAAATTAAATCAGGCTGTGTAATCCTCCATCTCTGTAAGAAATAATAATCCACTATACCCATAAGTACAACAAATAACAGCTAACCTTTCATTGATATTTTGATTTGGAAAAAAAAACTACTAAAAAAACAGAGTCTAATATAAAAGACAACATGCATCAAAATTAATGAGTGAAGTTATCTTCAGAAAGAGAAAGACAAATTTATAAGCAAATATGATTCCCAAGCCTCCAAATAAATGCCAGCATTTGTAATGTTAGTTAGAGCTGAAAGTGTCTTACATATTTATTGGAAGAATGTGTGTATAGACCAAATCATTCAGTCAATTACTAGAATGTATGTATACATCAACTCATCCAACAAAGGCTTCTAATTAAAGATTTTTTAAGTGCCCAGAAAAAGAAAACAGCATTTTTCATACCTTCTAATTGGTATGATGATGAACTCAACTCACACACAATGCAATTGAATGAAATTGGCAGACGAGGTTGAATATAAAGTACGGACATGCAGAGAAGAAGAGTGCTCACTTCAAGGGATACAAATGAGTTTTCAGAAGAACAAAACCAGATTCACACCAGCACAAGATTTTAGGCAAACTAAATTCCAAATAAAAAAAATTCAGCTACGTTGTAAGGATGTATTCATACCCTAAGTCTATGATCACCACCAATAATCCTGATGCTGAGAATATGCTCATTGTCATCGAGGAGTTCCAATCTTTCTGTACTTGTAGTGGCTGGAAGCCCTGATTTAACATCGACTTCTCTCAGACTCCCAATCTCAAGGTTTCCCCTTACAACACATCTACTCACAAATGGCTTGTACTTCTGTGGTTGATCAAACCTCCTCACCAAGGACCATACCTAGAGAAAGAAAATCTATGCACAATAAATAAACAATTTCAAGCAGACATGGTAGGTGACAGCTTAGCATAAATATTAGCAATCTTAAAGAAAAAGTGTTTCCGCATTATACAGGACTGAAAAAAACACTGTCTGAAAGCACATGAAACTCTAGATTCAGAAGCTGAGGACGAGAAAATGGAAAAAAATTATGTTCACTTTGAATTGTGGTTAATCTTCACTTAGAAAGGTAACCATTCAACTATACTATTGTAATACATTTCTGCAGAAACAAAACTAATAGTGTGTCCTGATTGAACCTACCAATCCAACAGTAGTGTTTATGTTTATTTGTAAATCTGACACAAATTTGTGATGATTCAACAGAGATTCTGTTAGATATAAGGAGAAGGGAAATAAGTTAACATAGTTAGAATATTAGCGTGTTGGTTACTTGAGATGTTAGTTAGATATAAATAGGGGAAGACGAGGAGAGAGAAGGATGTTACTTTTGTCAATGGAACTTTAGCTCTTCGTGGAGGAAAAACCCTTGGAGAATATTCAATAAAAATCCTTCTTCCTTTCTCTTTTCAATTCTAAAAGGAGGTTAGTTTTATCATATAGTTCGGTATGGATTCCCAGATTATTACATGAATTACATGCAACTCTAATGGGAGGTTACTCGAGTATCTATAGAACATATCACATAATGGCACAATCTTGATTTTGGCTAGGTGTGAAGGAAACAATCACCAAATTTGTGGCAGCTTGTTATGTATGAGGAGTCAATATCAAACAGTCTCCCCTGCCGTAATGTTGCAGACTTTGCCTATTTCGAGATCAATTTGGGAAGAAATCAGTATTGATTTCCTTATAGGGCTCCCAAATTCAAAAGGATATGAGGTGATTCTTGTGGTGGTGGAAAGTTTAAGCAATTATGTGCATTTTATTTTAATAAAACACCCATATTCTGCAAAAAGGATTGATGAGATTTTTGTTAGAGATAACAAGGCTACATGATACGTATCCCCATTGTTAGTGATAGAGAACCTACTCTGATAGGTCCTTAGTTGTAAGCCGGTTTGACAACTCGTGTTCGTAACTAGATTGTACCGGTATGATAAGGAGAGTACCTTAAAGATTTGGGTGAATTTGATGGATATCGAATGAGTTGAACAATTAAGAGAGGGAACGAAAAATTGTGTAGCAAAAGAAAGGTTTTTCAAATCAAACAAAACAAAGGACTAAAGAGAATAGTGAAAATAAGTTGTCTAGGTTACCTAATAAACTAAGGGTGTTTTAGTAATTCAAAATAGGAACAGGGATGGGGCATGTATGTACATGCACATCCTGTTCCTATACCCAATTTAAAAAATCGAGTATTACCCATGCCCAGTCAATGCAAGGATTTGACGTCAAAATCAGGACGGGTTTAAGCAATTCCTACAAGGGCAAGTTTATTTGCCATTCCTAGCCAGGAAACCTTGTCTTGCAAAAAGTGTGGAATAATAAATAAGTATTGCAATTCCACTATTATTACATTAAAGAGGATTGTGTGTGACTTAGGATTTTTGGTTTTTCTTTATTGTAGGTGTAAGGGGATTTGTAACAATTGTTAAGATATAGGATGAGAAATTAATTAAGATAGTTAGAATATTAACGAGCTAGTTACTTAAGGTGTTAGATATAAGTAGGGGAAGGTGATGAGGGAGAAGGAAGTTAATTTTTTAAATTCAGCATTAGAATTTCGTGAAGGGTAAACCCTTTGAGGAGAGAGCGCTCTTCTATTTCATGTTTTTCATTCTACTTAGTGAAAAACTTTCATTTTCTTTTTCTTTTGAATTCTTGGTTTCTAACAAAATGTTTCAACCTGTCAGATCTAATCATGATGGAGAATTGAGTGGAATGTTGGAGAAATTAGTCAACATGAAAGGATTGATGTTGGAAGAAGGAAGCACAAATCTTGATTATATTAAGAAATTGTTGTTAAAGAGTAATCAGAAAAATAAGACCGTGGAGGAAGATAACTATGTAAATCAAGTTGATCAACTTCAAAAGAAGCACCAAGATGATTTTGGACCAAGAAAGTTATCTTCCTTCGAAGGGGGAAGATCCACGGTGATAGCTTGCGAGGGCAAATGTTTTTCTTTTTGAAGTTCAACAAATCAAGTCTTCAAAAGGGTTAAAATTGGCCTTGATAGTATGGAAGGGAGTGTTGTCGACTGGTATCAATATGGCATTGGAAAACCAAGAACCCTTCTTGAAAAGAGTTTTTCAAGAAGCCTTAATAAGATGATTTGGAGAGAAAATTAGAGGTCATACATATGAAATATTGTCATCATTGAGGCGTATTGGAAGTAGAAGAGTACACACAAGAATTTAAGTTATTGGTTTGCGCAAGTTAACCCCAATGCGGAGGACGAATGTTAGGTTATTTTATGGTTAGGTTGCATCATGATATTGGGAGCATGGTGCATCCACATTATCCTAACGATCTTCTTACTTGAGCCATGGAGGTAATCCGAGATGTGGAAGAAGCTATGAAATATGTTCAAGGTTACAAGAGTGTATGAGGAAAATTGTTAGGTGCAACATCGAGTCAAAACATATCAAGGAGAATGCAGAGTTGTTGCAAGAGGAGGTTCAATGAGCAACACCTCATATGCAAAATACGTGAAAAGAAAATAATGAAGGAAGGTGATTTATGATAGAAGCCTATTCTTTTAGTCTTCTTTTTAGTTTCTTTTTTGGATGGAGATTGGAAAAGAATTGAAGTGCGAAAGCATTGTAAAACTCAAGAGGAGTTTTCGGTGTTTGAAGTAGAAGAGAAAATCATGTGCAAGTGATAGGTGAAGCCAACTCACTAGGAAAAAATCTAGAAGGAGACTAATCAAAAGAGAACTTAGGAACAAGTTGAATGGCTAATTGAGCAACATTTCATTACTAATTCCAAGTTAAAATTTACAAGAAGGGAGCACTCCTATTTATAGCCTTCTTGGACGTCCGTTTGGAGGAGAGTGAGGTGGGAAAATTTGAATTCAAAACCCAATTGACACATGAGTGGAGAAGGTGACACGTATCCACTCATGCTTTCTACATGTCCCTCATGCATCTTGCGCCCTCACTTAATGCTTGGACGGTCTAGGGTTCATTTGTGATGGCAACCGTCCACCCACACACAACCACATAATAAGGACGATGAAGACCTAGAGTTTGTTTATGGACTTACTTTCAAATATGGGCCTGATCGGACTTTTGTTTATCTTTGTAGGCCCAATCAAGAAGACAACTCTAGGATGAAGAAATGTACAAAGCATATCTAAGAAGACCTCTAAGTCATCAAAACATTAACTAGAATTTTGGTCAAAAGAACACAAGACTAAGTTTCGGCTGACTAGTCAACATTATTTTTGAGTCAAGCTTTAGCTTAAATAAATTGTATAAAGTTTAGGATTTCATGGGCCATGTGTTGGGCCTAGTAGCATAAAATAATTGGGCCAAATATTTTGGCCAAGTAGCATAGGTTTTTGGGCTTGTATTTGGACCAATAGTAGAATATGTCTAGCTAGGGTTAGAAGTGACTAGTTAGGGTTACAATTGGGCTTCTTTGAGTCCAATGTAACCATAAAATGTCATATAAGACGAAAATTACCATGACAAGAAGCACATGGACGTCCTCATGACAGCCTAGGAGTGGAGGGGATTTAGCATGGAAGGTGTGAGCTACACATGGAAAGCATGAGTCCACATGGCACCTTCTCATTGGAAAGCTTTATTTTGAATTTTTCAAATTTTGGCTCCAAAATGTTCAACCCCTTCCAATATAAATAAGTGGCAAATTACATGTAAAGAAAATATCAGATATTAGAGTTATGCTGCCAATATTGCAAACAAAGCTCTCCCCTCTCTAGGGTAGACACCTTGTTTGATCTCTCTCATAATCTCCAAGTGATTAGGCCTAACCTATCACTCTCCATACTCCTCACGGCACTCCAAGGAGGAGCTCTTTGCAGCTCCTCCTTGTCCTCCATACTTCATTGCTTCCGCCACTCCATTCTACATTTGAAGAACCAAGTCAATCCATGGAGATTTCAAGCTATCAATTTGGGCTTGAAGCAGCCTAATTGAAACCCTAGATAGGCTTCTCAAACCCTAATCTACTATAAGCCCAAATACAAGCCCAAAATCCTATTCTTCTTGGTCCAACTACAAGATCCAATTATTCTATACTACTTGACCCAATACATGGCCCATGAAATCCCATTTTACTCTACACATATACAAACTAAAGTCTAACAATGATGATAAGAATTCGGGCCCACTGAGGTCAGTTGTGTCCCAGTCTTCTTGTATTCTCTTGACCAAAGCTATAGTTGTTGTTCCATGACTTAAGGTTTTCTACCAGTTGCTCTGTACATTTCTTAATCCTGAGTTGTCCTCTTTATTGGGCCCACAAAGGGCAGATAAAGGCCCATTTAGGCCCATTTTGCTGGTAAGGTCTTGGATAAACTTCTAGGTCTTCAACCTCCTAATTCTGTGGATGTTGTGGTTAAAAGGTTTTCCATCACTTTTGGCATGCAAGAGTGTATGCACTTGGACATCATGACAAGATTCCAAAAAGAATAGACCAGTATTCAAGGTTATGAAACCCTATGGTTAACCCTTAAACTTGAGTCACCGAGTTTAGAAAAAAAAGGCTCAAAACGGTGTTTCATTAACATTAGGTTAGATTTTAGGGTTTCCTTGGTTCCCATACCTCACGTTCACGGTGCCATCTTCCTAATTGTCGTTGTCACACCGCGCACCGTCGTTGAACCGTGCAGCCTCGTCATCGCACTGCGCCGCACATCATCGCCGTCGCACTGCGTCGCGCGCCACTTGCGAATCACCGCAGAAGTATTTGTTGCTGCTGTTCTAGGTTGGATTTAGGGTATTTTAAATTGGATGTAGGGTTAATTTTAAATTGGGTTTATGGTGTTTAAAATTGGGTTTAGGATTTAGGGTTAGAGATTTTTAAATTAAGGTTATTTTTAGGTTTTAGGGTTTGGAATTTTTTGGATAGATTGTGGATTTTTGGGCAGACTAGGGATTAAATGATTTTTTTAAAGATTTTTGGCAGATGAAGATGAAGATGGAGATGATGATAGAGATGATCATGAAGATCTTCGAGATAATTTCCTTAGAGGATTAGATGAATGAGACTTTTAAAATTGATAACATTTTGTTTCTTTTAGTTATTTTGTTGGGGTATGAAGTTGTTTATTTTAATATTATGAAATTGGTATCATGAATTATTATTTTTTTGTTAAATATTTTATGTGAAGTAGACTCTTACGAGTCGGGTTTACGAGTTGGGTTTACAAACCTCCCACGAGTCTGAGTAGACTCTTGAGTCTGATAACCTTGTCAGTGTTATCAATAATCGGTTATGGCAGTGCCATTGTGGAAACCGATGGTAAATTTAATGAGTGTCGCCACAATATGGCGGTGGCGATGCGGGTTTTTCATGGAGGTCGTTTTCTGCATCATGGGATGCTTACGGTGAACGGAGATAGCGGAAAAGGAGAGAAGGAGGTTGAGCGGTGGCGACGTAAGGCACGATGAGAATGGGTAGCACCGATGATGGTGTGCGACAACAGTCATGTTCTGTGTGAGTGAGGAACCCTAACATTTTGAACTAAGCTAACCTAAAATGCATTGGGCCACATAATAATAACCCATACAGCAAGCAACATGACTTAGGTCGTCTATGTAAAAACAAAAATTGCAACAACAAAACTCTAAGAAGAATAGGGCCATACCATACCCAACCCAAATAAAAGGCTATAGTGCTAACCTAATAACGGCAGAAAACCCTAAATTAAATTGGACCATGTCATACTCAACCCAATTAAACCTAGTAATATTCTATACACAACACATCAGACAAAACTTCTTCAACCGCAATTGACAACACTGGAATTGACACAAGTAGAAAACTTAGGGTTAGAGATTGGAATCAATTAAAATAGGAAATTAGGAATTGAAAGCGTGACAACAAAAACAAAGATAGAGGAAGATAACACAAATAAGGTTTGATAATTCTATGGACGATTGTCACAAGAATTGGTGAATTCTTGATAATCCCGCATTTTAAATTCGAAAAAGGTATAAAAACAAATTTAGTTGTAGGTTTTGCCTCGTTTGTAAGTAAATAAAAGAAAATACAATCCTATGTTCTAAGAAGAGGTGATTTGTAACGGTGGGTATGTTAACAAGTTCTAACAGATTCTGGGTTCGAATCCTAATTCCAAATAAAATATTAATAGTTTTATTTTAGTACTCCAAGCATGTTATACATGTCATTCGGATAGTCTCTTAAAAAGTGTTTAGTCGGGCTGCCAAAGATGAGAAACCTAGGCGTTGCAATGTCTCATGCATGGTAATCAAAATCGCGAGTTGCATCGTCAGATCGTACGATTTTACGATATATAGTCGTGGTGTCGATCTGCGATCACCAAAATAATACAATTCTGGCAGATCGCGTGGGATCAGAGTTGCAAATTGCAATTCACGTGGGATTGTCGAGTTTCGCAATGCTGGAAATCGCCACATGCAGCGCTTCTTACATCGTTGCGGCAGCACGACAACGCTTACAATGTCGCGACGGCGTGCGGCACGGTGGCTAAAAGGTGGGTGTGGTGTGGCAGCAGCAGATAGGGTAGTCGATATTAGGGTTTCTTTCTGTTTATGACGAAGGCAGCAGTAGCAGATGAGCTCAATTAAATAAAAAGCCTAAATAAGTGAAAAGAACCCACTTACTGCACAGTGAAAAGAACCACAAACTGCACAGTGAAATTTTTAATTTTTTAGTGAAAACATAACTTCTCCAACATAATTAATTTTTTTAAGCCATTAATTGTTTCCTTCCTTTCAACTTCCCCACTGCAGTCATGACTCTTGCTCTCCTCTCCCCTTCCCTCCTCTATTTAATTTCCCTCTGTACATGCATTGCATTTCAAAGTGCAGTTTTCTTTCTTCCTCCCTTTTATATATTATAAGGTTCAATTATGAATTTCATAAAATTTGTAAGACCTTATGATTCGTGTTACGATCTTTCGATTTACGATTCATGTTTATCTTTCCGATCCTAAGTAAGATCTCGATTTTGACTATCTTGGTCTCATGGGCCTTTCTAAGCCTTCCTCTCCTCATGGGTCAACTTAAGCCATGAATTGGCTCTTGGTAATGATCCTCCTCCCATGCCCTTAGGCTTTGATGTCCAATCACATCGTTACCCATAAACGAAGTTAAATGTGACCATCTTGGCTGCAGATGAACAAAGCAAGACGAGGTAGAGATAAGTAGACAAAAGGAAATCAAAGGGAATGAGGTGAATTGCTAATGAATGGAACTTAGGGAACTTACAATAGGAGGATTTACCCAATCTCACACTTTGAAGCTTAAAGGGGAATTATATGGCCAAGAAGTATTGGTCTTGAAATTGATCCAACAAAACCCCATTACGTTAGATTGGGGGATGGTAAATGCAAGAACTTAGAGATACAAATGGGTACATATGTGATGAAAGGTAAATTTTTCTTGTTTGAGTTGGGAGAGTGGATGTCACTATTATCAATATCGGATAATGGAAAATATTGGGGAACCCCAAAATCCTTTACAAAATTTTAACAGAAAGCACAACAGGTTATGATGGAAGCATTGTGGTCAGAAGAAAAACAATATATACATACAAATAATTTAAAAATTACAAAAGTGTCAACAGCGGAAAATGGTAGCGCCAACGCCAAGCAGTAGCTAGATTGAACAACAAAGGAGAGGTTGTTGTAATGTGGGTAGGGTATTAGGTCAAATTATAATGTTTGCATTGGACCGAGTATGGCCCAACTTCTTTTAACAAAATGAACAATTGGGCAAATCACCCGACGAGAGAATAAGAAAAGACAAAACAGATAGAACATTAGGGTTTCTCTCATGCACCATTGCACATTAGAGTTTCTCTCATACACTATTGCATATCTTCCTCCATTGTTTTCAGATGGGAGTTGTGTGCCTCTCTACCTTTTTCACATTCTTCGTTTTGCATTAACATTTTCTGATGCAAAAAGCGGAAACAATGAGCCACCATGAGAAACCTGCATCGCCACCACCATATTGTGGCGACAAGCTGTAAATCCACCATCGATTTTTGGCATGGCACCGCCATAACAGATTTTGGATATTACTAATGGATACGATTTTAAGTGTAGCATGGTTAGCGACTTTAGGGGAGGTTAAACAGAATTAGAAGGAATTGCAAATGTCTTTTATGCACCAAGGTCAGAATATTGTTATTAAAGGAGATAATAAAATTTATCTAAACTGATGATATCTTTGAAGTCTGAAAGAAAATAGTCAGAGGAGAGGTGGAGATATCAGTTTTGTGGGGGATGGAAAAAATACAAATTACAAAATTAGAGAAGATACGTCCAAAGAATAAAGGGAACAATTGTAGGATATGTTAGTTTGCAGAAGCTTTTCAATAACAAATATGTATTCCATCTAGTAAAGATATTGATCATCAAATTCCTGTTAAAGCCCTTTTCCTGACTTGTTGGGGCGAGTGCATTCATTACGCTAAGTGATGGAAGAGGCCCAAGCCCATGATAGAAAAAGCCCAAGCCCAAATACAAGTTCAAGCTTCAGCTCAAGCCCAACAAATAGAAGATATGGGCCAACTAAGCATCATTGGATGTGTTTCTTTTGTAATTACTTTTGAGTATTTTTAGTAGAACATAAAGGGAGGTGTAGATATAAATATAAGAGGTGCAAATGTATAAAGCTAAGCCACACCTTCCATGTGACATAAAAAGAAGGTGTAGGTGTAAATTTAGGAGGTGCCAAAAAAATGAAACCAAGTCACACTTTCCTTGTGACTAGGAATTGGCTCCAAATTCAAATGCTTCTCATTTGAATTTCCCTCCACTTTCTTTTTAATTTCCAGCCCTCTAAACACTATAAATAAGAGGGTTTGGCTCATGTATTTGGAAGATTGAATAGAGTATTGTTATGCTGCCAATTTAGTGCCATACATTACTCCTTGCCTAGCTTCTAGGTTTTAATCTTCATTTCACCACCTTCAAAGGGGCTGGCCGAACCTCCCCATTTCCACACTCTTCATGCACCTTCAAGGTCACCACACCTCTTAAGAGGACCTTGTTCATCTCTTCCATTAAGCTTTCGCACCATCTTCAACAAAAATCCAAGAAGAGCTCATAGGAAAGTCATCACTAAGAGACTAAAGTAGAAGTGTCATCAACAAGAGTAGGTATATTAGTGGTGTTTTTACCTGGCACATGTAAAATGGTAGAACAAGTGGAAGTAAAATTGGACACGAGTAGATCCCAAAATAAGATCACATACATGAGAATAATCATCAGGAAGTCCATGCAAGCTCAATAACATGAAGAACTTAGACCTTTGCTCTAGTTCTTGAGAAGGACTGGAGGCAGGAGAAAATAACAAATTAAAATCATAAAGAACATGAAGTTTACCCAAATATTCAGCCATTGTACCATCAAGACGTTTGGGAACAACAACTGTGAGAAGATTTTGACACATAGCATAAAGATATTGAGTATCATTGGTGTATAATAATTTTACCTGTTCCCAAACTTCTGAAAACGTCTCATAAGAACAACAAATTTGAGTAATGGTAGATTTAATAACAATGCATAATTGAGCATTAATTTTCAACCAATGGAAAACCTTATTTTCAGTTTTGGGAACACAATGGGTAAGATGATCAACATAACCTTGACTCAAGCCATAATTTAATATCCGATACCCAAATGTCATAAATAGTTCCATCCAATTTGTCAATGGAAAGATAAACATTCACATCAAGCATAGTGGCACGAAAAGAAGCTATAGATGAAGAGGAGAGAGAAAATAAAATAAAAAATCCTATAAAACAATCAAACGAGCTCCGATTAGGATGACCAGGGTAGATCCAGAGGACAACACGGCGATTGCGACAACGGTGTTGCAGCAAGGAGAGGCGTGTCGGAGCTCAGATCATCACGATCACTGCATCATGGTGGTTGCCTGACCAAGGCGAGTCAGACGATGATGGTGTTGCAGCCCAATCAATGGCGACAGCGACAGCGGTGACGGTGTCTAGAAAACTCGGTGAACAGTGGGTTCACCGGAATAAAAATTGAACCCTGACCTTGTGTTCTAAATACCATATTAAGAATAAAGAAAATAAATATAGGATTATTTTCTTTGTGTAAAGTACACACATAGGGTTGTTTATTTATAGATAGAAATAATAGCTAATTAACATAACTAAATAACAGAAACTATGGGCTAAGCCCATTACATTCAATAGTTCTCAATCCACTTTCAGGAAGGCAATAATGAAGTGAAGGCAATCAGTGAGAGGCACAATAGAGCAAATTTTGAAAGGTTAATGCATTTTGAACAATGGGAGATGATTAAAAAAGGAGTTTTGCTTTAGTTGTGAAGAAAACTATTATTTAAATAATGTTTTTGAGAACAAGAAACTCAATGTCATGAGGATTTTAGAAGAGAAAGAAAAGGAGGAAGGTCTAGATATAGAGGTTGGAATTACTGAAGAGGAGCAATAGGAAACACAATTATCCCAACACATGATAATGAGGTTCACAAGTAGAAGATCTTTTAAGGTGTGGGATCATGTGTTGGGTCATAAGGTGGTGGTATTAATTGATTCTGGAGCAACTCAACTTTATTTCAAACTAGTAAACAAACTCCAATTACCAATCGTGCATACAAATTCATGTTCGATTGAGGTTGGTGATGGCCATAAAATAATGTAGAGGCATGTCATGTTGCTGGTGCTATGTTTTGTTTATAGTTGCAAGGTTTTCTTTTTAAATGGGCAGAGTAGGGTGTATCTGCAATTTTCTTTTTAAGAGAAAACATGACACTTCCGGGTTTTTTTTAACTGGGGTGCATCTACAAATTAGTGAAAATTTATAATTGGGATTTTTTTTTAATTTGGGAGATTGCAGGTTGAGGGAATTTTATAATTAGGAATTTTTTTAATTTGGCACATTGGAGCAGTACATATATACAAATTGTGAACATTTTTATTTTTTATTTTCAATTAAGTTTTGTTTCTAATTTAAAAATATTTCATTTTTTAAATTCATGGTCTTTTAAGGTATGTCTGGTAGTGGACCAAATTCAACTAGGGGCAATCCAAGTGCAACTGGAGGAGAGGATGATATCATTAAAGGATTGGACATAGAAACTTGACATTTGTCTAGTTATTTAATTTCTATGACTTTAACCGCTTAATGTTTGTAATATTTGTATGAACTTATTTATTGAGGTACTTCAAAGTTATATAATTATCATTCATTACTAAATGTAGTTATTTTAATGTTGTGGACTTATTTGTTTTAATTACTTTGATTAATTATATTAGTGAAATATTTTTTTCGTATAAAGTAAACTCGTCCTCTTACGAGTTTACGGGGCTTCCACGAGTCTACATAGACTCTCTCAAGTTTGAAAACCTTGGTGGCAGCTGATCCAAAGAAGTTGAAGCAATGTGGTTGTGGCCTATATCCAAAATATAAAAGGTTTTAAAGGATTCCTTGGCCATACTGGGTATTATAGATGCTTTGTGAAGAGCTATGGAACCAACACAAAAAAAGGTTCAAAGGTTGTTATACAAAATCCACCCTCATGCCACCACCACCCAAGCCTCCAAACTTTAATATGCATGCAGTAGCCAGTGTGTTCCCTTCCTATGATTATGATAGGAAAGTATCACAAATGCTTTTAGGAAGAGCAGATGAAGATCACACTGATGTAAATGAGTCATGGGATCAAGCTTCCACTATTCCAATCTTGAGAGGACAAGGTTGATTTTAGGAAGAGTTTATTGTTAGGATATACGGAGAAGAAAAATTAGTTGCGATAGTTGGAATATTAATGACTTAGTTACTAAGGTCTTAGTGAAATACAAATAGGGGAAGAAGGAGAAGGGCGAGAAGAATGATAATTTTGTAGATTGAGCATTATGCTTTTTCTAAAGCGGAAAACCTTTGGAGGAGAGAGCTCTCCCATTTCTTGTTATTTTCTTTCTATTCAGTAAAATCATTAACTAGATTATTGGTTGCTAATAGATTTAAATACATTATAAGCTGATTTAACTCTCAATTGTCTGAAATGCTGAAAGTAAAGAACCTTGCCACTTGCAAATCCCCCTCTAAAAAGGTAAAAACATCAGCAATGAATCTGTTCAATAGAAGAAACGAAAGTTGTACCACTGATTTTACAAAAGCTAAAAGACTCGGAATTGATACTTCTAAAGATGTAATTGAAACTTATTTGCTGAAACAGACTAAGAAGAGCATTAATCGGTCTGAATTAATGAACTGTAACTGCTCCCTGGAAGGATGAAGAATGAGGTCTGGAATAAACATCTCACTAGAATCACGCTGTCTTTTTTTTTTCTCAAAGAACAACTATTGAAGCATAACTATCAGCCCCACACCCCACATCCAAACTACTATTTATCCCTCCAAATAAATAAACAATAAACAATTCCTCCTAAATCAAACTCAAAACAGCAAAACCGTTAAAAGGAATTAATAAAAAAAAACGGAAACATAGATGCTCAAATATTCCAATAACGGTTACGAATATTCGACCGGATCACATTGATGTATACAGAAAACGAAAAAAATCTTCGCAACACACATCCAACGCCGTACCGGGTCACACTAACACACAAATATTCGATAAATAATTAGAAAAGGATAAAAAGAAAGACCTGAGGAACCGGTGCTCTTATATGTTTAACAAGCGCAGAGCCACACTGATTCTCCCCAGGCTCGTGCCTGTGGTGTCGTCTAATGTGCTCCATCTCCACGTTGTTCAATCCTCCATTCCCAATCTCATTCATTTTGTTCCCCTCCCTCTCTTCAACGCAAAAGCCAAATCTCAAAACGCACAGTTTTCAAATTCCAACCGCAACAATCGCCAACGCCACCATGGAACTGCGATGCCGAGCCGATCGGCGGCGAAGAGTTCCGATCGCCGTCCGGCGAGGCTCACCGGCTAGAAAAAATGCGTGGGTTACGGGGAAAGCGAAGGAGTTGCGCGTGAGCGTCACAGACACCACCGCGGATCACATGGAAGGGAAACTTCTGCTACCGAACCTCTTATTATTATCCCAAATAATTAAAATCCTAAAATATCAATTACTAAATAACAAATAATTTAAAGGGTAAAAAAATAAGATTAGTCAAATGGTTAATATCACTGTACTTTTGTAAAAAAAAAGCATGCCATTTTCAGTTATTAACTTACTATGGACGTAAATATTATTTGTTCATACTTTAAGGATTTAATGTTGAGACATTTGATTAAGTTTATAAACTATTATATTTACATATTTAATATTTTTTTAGTAAAAAAACGCATTTTACCAATTGTATTTATATTTTTATTACATTAAAGTAATATAATTTTATAAAAATGATAATACAAATATTAAATAATACAATTTAATATTGTTCTCGTCAGTTGACTTTGGAGGACAAGTTCCTCTGCTTTGTCTTCAATTGTTGCTCGGAGATGTCGCTTCACTGGAACAAAGGGGTTATATCGGTTGATCGCACTCCAACGATCAAGTCAGTAACAGCATTCAAGATATCAAATCAGTTTCAGTCTTAAGTATTCCGAAACAGCGTACATTTACTTGAGGTCTCAAACTCCTTTTATAGATATCCCTTCAAAAGTTTTCACTGTTGAAAATATAATCTCAACATAAAGCATATAATCATAACAGAAAAAACATATTGTTTACGTAGTGCTAACTACTTTTATTCCCAACAACTTTAATTGGTATTTGTACTGGAGCAGAGCGCTCAGAACTCAACACTCGGTGGTCGGACCTCGGTACATGGCGCAGACAGATCAGCTCGACTCTTGGGCCAGAATAGCGGGCCATGTAATTGGGCTTCAGTTGTATGTATAAGTCCATTTTTGTACAATTAAGGTAATCCTTCATACGTAAGGCCTACGCGACTAGCAAGGGGTAATTGCGGACCTAGCGGTGCGCTTAGTGCGTATGGGGTCTAAGTTAAGTAAGTGTTATCTTTTAAACTTAAGCCCATGTGTGTTAGGGCACGTGAAGATTAGGTTGCATGTATGATGAAAGGTAGCATAGCACCACGGAGAGGGTGCCTACATAAACAAACTAAACCCCTGATGTTGGTACATGAGTTAGTACCATGGTGGTTATTCTGTTATTATTTTATGCACTCCCTAGAGGAAAGATTCGGTTTTGTTGCAGCACTGTGAGGGTATAGCCTTGAACATAATATTTTCCTATTGAGTATCCTTTCAATTGAGATTAGATTATCGTGATGGAAAGCTGTTACAAGAGGTAAACTATAGAAGGGGCTTGAGACCCAAGGGAAAGGGACGATGTTTCTAAGACTGAAACCTACTACTTCTATAAGCCATGTACTAACTTGATCGTTGGAGTGCAATCAACAGGTAGGGTCCCCTTTGTTTCAATGGAGCTATGTTCCATAGCAGCAAGAGATAGGACAGACTCGTGAAGAAACAGACGGAGTTAGAGCTTGTTATCAAAGTCAACAGGCGAGCAAGTCAACCAAAAATAACAGTATTTAATTAGCGTGTGTATTATAAACAAACAGAATATTCCTTAGGTCCCGAGCTCTCCGCTCTAGTACACAAGCCCCCATGCTCGAGCCAAACTCGACTAGGCGGAGAGGCTTACCAACATTTGGCGGCTGACATGATGTTTTCCCTGGTGGGTAGGTGAGGCGCAGTTACCGAAGCATTTCTTGACGAGACATCTCACCACACTAAATCTGAGACATCAATGTGGCACGCCCATCAACAACCAGGAAGCACTGTCGCTTCATCTCCTTCTTTCAAACAATTAAAAACTAATTTCTTCCTCACTCACGTGTACGCTATCATCTTCTCTCCACAACTCTTATGATTTCAAAACCTCTCTTACACCAAAACTTCTTTCACACTTCTTCTTCTCCATCATCATACTAGGTATTTTCCTCCACTAGTCTTTATTGTCAAATATTTATTCATCTTACTGAATGCATTACCTGAATTGTGATTTCCTGTCAATTCGTCTTCTCTGCTTGGCCTGAACTATGCTTGTATCTTGTTTGTGTTTATGCTTTTGTTCTAGCTATTTCTGCAATGGATTACGGTTCAATGTATCCCTGGGCCAAAAAATAGGTTATAAAAGAGGTCTCTTATTACACCACCCATTTATGTCTTAGAGAGTTAAGAGAAAATGGGTGTAACATGAGTAAAAGATACGAGGGTAATGTCAAAACCGTAAAGTGTATGGATGGTGAGCCCATCTACTGTGATGAGTCATCAAACCCTGGTGGTCAATTTTGTTTCTTTTATGCCACGTTTTTCAAAAGGATTCTATTGCGTCTCCCTTTATCCATTTTTTAAAAAAAGCTATTAATCGAGCTTAATGTTGTTTTTGCCCAACTACACCCTAATAGTTGGGTATTTATTCGTGCTTTTATCATTTTGAGGTCACAGCTCGGCATCTCGCCATCTGTTGAAGTTTTTCTTTATTCCTTCGAGGCTAAACACACAAGCAGTAAACTATAGGTATTTCTGAACGGTGCCCCTGAAAGAGCTTTACTCACCCTCTTCCAATCTTCATACAAATTTTTTAAAGGTAAATTTGTTGAAGTTCGAGCTTCAACAGGAGATCCAACCCTACTGGGCAGATTTCTCCTTTACTAGACCCTTGAACCTAAATTCCAGAGTGCTCGACGCCTGGAAGATTTGTGCCAAAAGATCAAGGAATCTGCAAGTTCTTGACGAGCTTGAAGGTTGTTTCTTACACCTCGTACTTGTTGACCAAAGAGTACATCCTCGGTGCTCTGAAAGCTTACACTGGTACTCCTCATTTCCTACCCTTTGTGAAAATAACTATGTTATCGTTATTAACCATTTACTTGTTTTCTTTGCATAGAGGATGTTGTCTAACATTAACAAGACAAAGCTAGTCGAGATGGCTAAGAAGGTGAGGGCAGCTGCTAACATGCTCAAGGAATCTTTGAAGCATAAAAGGAAAGCCCCAACTTTGATCACTCAAACCCCCCACCGAACAGGATGAGGAGACCACTTTCGAGTTCATCTTCAAAAGGAAGAGGAAAACGGCTACTCCCCCCACTAAGCACTTTCACTCAGATGGTCGAGTCGCGCATCAATACGTCGCTCACTCAGATGGCTATGCTCCGCATCAAAACGTAATCGTCATCCAAGAATGTGAAGCTGAGAGTTCTAAGGGGAAGGGTTTGTAGGATCCTGACTTCGACATCCCAACATATGGTGAAACGGCCTTCCTGCCCAGCGAAGAAAAAAATAGGCTCATGGCCCACGACGAAGATCATCTGCTTCATGACGCCATGAATCAATTTGGGCAAGCCTTTGCCATGGGTTGTTTGGTCGTTGTTAAGATGAGAGCTCGGAGAGCAGCGGAGGACCAGAGAATCCAAGAGAATGTGGAGCTTCACAAAGAGATAGAACGCCTCCAATTTGAGCTCAAACATTTAAATGGTTTACATCAAGAAGCTGAACGACTTCGAGCTGAGAAGACTAAAGAGGCAGCAGACCAAGCTCAAAAGGCAGCAAGCCTGGCCGAAGAAAGGAACAAACTCTTGGCCAAAGTTGACAAGCTAAAGGGGGAACTGATCTGCAAAGATGAGGACCTTGCCAATGCCAAGATGTTTCCTAGGCAGCTCTTGAACAAGCATCAAGACTCCATCCTACTATGGACTTCTCAGAACTCGACCTGGGTAAAACCGTGGTTGATGGCCAATTAAGGGATGATTAATTTAACTTTCTATGGTTTGTAATATTTTATGCCCATGTTAAATTCTCTTAATCATCTTGACAACTTGAACATTTTTCCTATTTACCATCACTTATGATATATCCTATGTATATTGATCTTGAGATCTTTACCAACATATGCCTTGCTACTTAATTCATAAATCATACAACAAGTTGTTGTTAACTTAAGCGTGAAAGTAACAAATTTCTTACCTTGATAAAACGTCTACCTTTAAGAAAGTGATGATTTCACAGTTAGGGCAAACTTTTGCCTCAACTTGATTTCATACACAGCCTCCATATTGGGCGATTCTTGGTACGATTAATGCATTGATTCCACGATGCCTCACCTCGTAGAGTGCCTACTCAGGTAGCTGCCTCTGTCTAAGGCTCGACCATCATCTCCATTCCTATCAAGCAACTTATCTTTACAAGGTATCCATACTCAAACGACCTTATTCATCCTACGCAAAGTCACTTTAGTGTGTGCCAAACCACATACCTTAACAAATAAATTCATCTCACAGGGCGCTTATGCTTGGGTAGTCGTATTTACACTGAGCTAGGTAGTCTTACCATGTACCAAATCTAACAAACTCATCACCACAGGGTGCCTACACTCGAATGACTCTACTCACTCCGGGCTAGGACGTCTTACCATATGTGAATGACTCTATTCATAACAAACCAATTCGCAGAGCGCCTATACTTAGGTAGTCGTTGTTACGACGAGTTAGGTCGTCTTACCTTGCATCAAATCTAACAACTTATGTTGAGGTAAGTTGTCTTACCTTGCCAAATAATTCATTTATACCAATTTTACGCGCAAGGTGCCTATACTCAGGCAATCGTACTTACGCTGAGCTAGGTCGTCTTGCCTGACACTTAATCAAGTGAACCACTAGGCAAACTAATCTCACAGGGGCCTATGCTCCAGTAGACATACTTATGCGAGCTAGGTCGTCTCACCATGTGCTACATCAACATTAATCAATCAAAACTAATGCACCATCTTCTGGGAACAAATTTATCACTAGATGACCTCGTTAAAAAACCCCTTCAAGGGAAAAAGAGCATCATCTTAAACATCATATTGTTCAAAAGTAAAGCATAAAAACGAAATATCTTAACTGAAGTAAAACTTGAGATTTGCCACGTTCCACGTTCGTGGGATGGCTCCCCCCTCCAGGGTTTCCAGCTTATATGTTCCATTCCCGAGAACCTCGACTACGCGAAACGGGCCAGTCCACTTTGGAAATAGCTTATTTTCCAACTGGTAGATGATGTGAATGTAACTACAAGAATACATTATTCTTTGACATTCTTAGGAGCAACTTGAGCTGGTCACAAATGGCACCTTACTTTAGAATTGGATCAATGTTCTAATTCAAGAACTCACCAAGACTTAGCACCAACCAAGACTCATATGGAAGTCCATATATTGTCAAATGGAATCAAAACACAAGAAATGAAGAACAAGAATTGAAAGCTGGAAAGAATTGAAATAATAAACTACTACACCGAACAGAAACTAGAAGCAAAGCTGGAAAACAGAAATTCAAACGGTAGAAATGAAAAGAAACAACAAACAAAGCTAATCTACCGAATGGAATTGAAAGAACATGAAGGAAGAACACTTATAGAAGGAGTTTGCTGGACTTTGAGAATTGGAAGAACACTTCACGCCACTTGGTTCCTTGATCCAAGATAAGTGATGGAGTGCCGCCACTTGAAGCTCACCATAGCTCACAAGATAAGGCAAAGGAAGAAGAAGACTCAAGACTCACAATTTCTCTCCAAATTTGAGTATAGTCTCTCTACCATAAAATTCCAATCTGAATTGTACAAGCTAAGCACCTTTATTTATAGCCCAGTGGTGCTGAAAAATAGGTGGGAAATTTCAAATAAAACTCATTTGAAATTCCCACCAAAAACAAGTCACATGGGAGGTGTGACCTTTTTCTACTATGACACCTCCTAAAAACTACACCTACACCCCCCTACTAAGTCACATGGACAAAGTGACTCTCTCTAATACATTCACACCTATTTATTTAATATCCACACCTCCTACAAGAGTCATTCAAATGATGCTCTTTTATTTAATGTTTGGCCTTGCCCCTCAAAGTTTGGACTTGGGCTTCTTGGGCTTGGGCCTTCTTGGGCTTGGGCTTGGGCCTCATCTTTTGCAAAGACTAATAAGAAGAACTTTAAATGTTTTGGCCCTTGTCCATTTCTTCTATTGATAACATCTTTTTGATTCTCATCAGTAGGGGTGGGCCTTTCGCATCACCAAGTCGGCAACCTTGAACTGTCGAGGTTTCATCTTGGTCTTTTGCTTTAACTCCACCCTTCTCTTTAAAGCCTCCGAGTTAATACGAGCATGTTCACGCACTTCATCCAACAAATCCAAGTTTACATTCCTTCCTTCATTAGATTCCTCAACAACAAAGCTTTAGAACCTAAGAGAATTCTCTTGTATCTCCACTGGTATCATGGCATATGGCATTTGACCCATATACCAAACTGAAAGGCGTCACTTTGGTTGTTGATTGCGGAGTGGTGTGATAGGCCCACAAAATTTTAGGAACTTCTTCTGACCAAGGTCCCTTATCCTTTCTAACCTCCTCTTCAAACCTCTCAAAAGAACTCTGTTAGCTGACTCAACTTGGCCATTCGTCTGAGGATGTTCTATCGAGGTGAACACCTGCTTTATTTTGAGCTTTGAGCATATCTTACCCAACTGTTGGCTGGGAAATTGGGTTATGTTGTCGGACACTAGGTGTCTCAGAATCCCAAAATGGCACACAATGTTCTTCCACACAATGTTGTACCTTGTGAGCAGTTATTTGTGCAATTGGCTCAACTTCAGTCCACTTGGTGTAGTATTCAATGGCCACAATGAGATACTTCATCTGACGTTTCGTCAACAGGAAAAGGTCTAAAATGTCTATTCCCCATGTATGGTAAGGTCAGGGGCTGCAAATTGACTGCAACTCCTCGGTTGGTGCGTGGCACCAATCAGCATGCTTTTAACATTGCTCACAACGTTGTGCATATTTCATGCAATCCTCTTTCATGGTCGGCCAATAATACCCAGCTCAGATGACCTTCAATGAGAGAGCTTGTCCTTCTACGTGACTACCACAAATGCCTTCATGGATCTCAACCATTATGCGGGCACACTGATCTCCACTTACACATGTGAGGATTGAGTGGGTATAACCATGACAGAAAAGGTTTCCATATACTAAGGTATACCGCCATGCATTCCTCTTAACAATCTTGGCCTCCATGGGCTTGGTAAGAAGTAACCCATCAGTGAGGTAAGGCTTGTAAGGTGTTATCCAAGTCTCTGTGGTGTCGACCTACAAAACTTGAAGAAACTCATCCCCCAATAACCCATAGGTGGTTATTCTTGGGACTTTCAAGGTTTCTTAAATCATCGACTGATGCCTTCTCCCTTTTCCTGAGTTGATACCTAAGACCTCCATGTGGCCGACCTCGATCGACCCTCTTTTCCTAAGCTAGCTAGCTTAGACATCAGGTCCGCTCGGGAGTTCTGTTCACTAGGAACATGAACAAGGTCAAATGTAGAGAAAGTTGACCTCAAGATCTATACGTACCTAAGGTATGAAGCTAGCTATGGGGCATTGGCCTCATACTCGCCTGTAACTTTCCTGGTGACAAGCAATGAGTCACTTTTTACTAGCAAGCTTTGAGCTCCCAACTCTTTGGCTAGAAACATCCCAACTATCAAGGCCTCGTACTCGGCTTGATTGCTACTTGCTTTAAATGCAAACCTGAGGGCTTGCTCGATTAAAAGCTCGCTTGTCCCTTCTAAGATGACCCCAGCTCCACTCCCTTATTGATTTAAGGATCCATCTACCGAAAGGACCCAACAAAAGCCATCTGCATCAGGCTGGGAGTCCTCAGATGAAAGTTCTACCATGAAGTCATCGTATACCTAACCCTTAATCGTCCCCCGTGGTTCATACTGTATTTCAAACTCAGATAACTCCATCGCCCAACGGACCATTCGACTTGCTATATCAGGCTTTTCAAGGACCTTACGAATGAGCATATCGGTTATCACGATCACGATGAAGCTTTGAAAGTAGTGGCAAAGTCGTTGAGTTGTAAACACCACGGTTAAGGCGGCTTTCTCGATGGCTTGATACTGAGTTTTCGGTCCTTGCAGTACATTACTCACAAAATAGATTGACTTCAGGACTTTATCCTGATCTTGCAAAGTGACCGAGATGATTGCCCAATTGTAATCGCAAAATAAAGATGAATAGGGGTATCTGGGATTGGCTTACCAAGAACAGGGGGACTAGCCAAGTACTCTTTCAACTTGGTGAAAGCTTCATCACATTCACTAGTCCACGCAAAACGGTTGTTCTTCTTAAGACATTGGAAGTAGTGGTGCCCCTTGTCTCCACTAGCAGACAAGAAACGAGAGAGGGCGGTTATGCGCCAAGGTAGCTGTTGTACCTCCTTCACATTGGTCGGGCTCCTCATCCCTATAATTGTCGTGCATTTATCGGGGTTCGCCTCTTTGCCCCTTTCAGGTAGTAGGAAGCCAAGGAACTTCCCTATTACTACCCCGAACACACACTTATTTGGATTAAGCTTTAAGTTGTACTTTACTATTGTTGTGAATAACTCTTGCAAATCGGCAATATGTTGATGCTTCCTTTCCAACGTGATGACCATGTCGTTTACATACGCCTGCACGTTTCGCCCGAGCATTGAGACGAGGATCCGTTCCATCAGCCTTTGATAGGTTGCGACAACATTTTTAAGGCCAAAGGATGTGACGACCATAAAGGTTGTCTTATTCTTGTCCTTTGGGTGCATCCGAATTTAGTTATACCCCGAGAACATATCCAAAAAGCTTAATAACCGACAACCCGAGGCGTAGTCAACCAAAGAGTCTATGCTCTGTAGCGAGTAAGAATCCTGACAAGCCTTGTTCAAATCAGTGAAGTCGACGCACATCCTCCACTTCCCAATGGCCTTCTTTACCAACACAACATTTACTAACCACTCATGGTATTGGATCTCCCTTATGTGGCCAACAACCAAAAGCTTACGAGTCTCTTCTCGAATGACTAAGCACTTATCTTCATTGAACTTTCTTTTCCTCTAGACCATGAGCTTAACCCTTTCATCCATGGTAAGTCGATGACATAGAAAGTCTGGGTCTATCCCGGGCATGTCCATGGATGACCATGCGAAAGCATTCATGTTCTCTGATATCACTTAAACTATCTTATCTTCTAACTCTTTGCATAATAAGGTGCGAGCTTGAACTTCTTCCCTTTTATCTCCTTTTCCTGAACCTCTCTAGTAGGTCCAGGTCGTCTCTAATTGACGACATCTTCCTCCGCAATTCATTCTAGCCCTCCTTCCTGGATAGTGATTGCGTAACTTCCCCTTCAATTCTTCAAACTACTCTCGTAGCATTTTCGCGTCGTCTTCGAAACAGACTTTATGGTAATCACCCTTCCTTTAGAATAAGACAACTGTTAGAATTTAAGGCCATAAACAAGAGAGTGGGGTGAATTGTTTACAAAAGATTTTCGCAAATCTTGAAGGTATAGAGAAAGCCAATGAAGAATCAAAGAGAAAGAAACCCAGTTAGCCAAGAAACAAATATGTTTTATTATGTTTCCTGAAAATCAATAGGTTGTTCATGCGATTCAACCAGTTGTTTTTATCAATAGTTAATAAAAACAAACCAAAAATGATTTAAATGAGATTAAGGATAGAAAGAATCACACAACAAATTTATATTGGTTCACTCTTATCCAAGAGCTACATCCAGTCCCCATAAATCACTGGTATTCCACTAAACAATCAATAACCTTGATTACAAACCACACACCAAAGAGGTGATCTTGAACCCTTCAAGAACACACACCTCCTTTCGCAAACAAAACACCACAGATCACAAAACACCCTCTGGATTTGTACAAAACACGTTTACACATAATTACAATATTCAAGAGAGAAAGGGAATGATCACACCTTATACAGATTGAATTCAAAAGTTACAAAGCAATCCTATTCCACTCTTAAAAAAATTCAAAGCTTGAAACAAATCTTGGAGAAAACTGATTTGAAAGATTTAATCTGATATCATAACTACCAGGAGCGTAAAACAGATTATTTAAACTCCAAAAGGTTGTTAAAAACATTTAATGCATAAGCAGAATTAGTTTTGAATAAATTAAAACATATTTACCAAACTTAACAAATTTTGTTAAGGATTTTCAAAACACAATCGGTCGAAATGTCGGAACTACTGATTGAATTGGTTTGACAACAAGGTCAACCAATTTCAAGCTTTGTCAAAATCTGTTTCAAAATCACTAAGTGTAAAAGAACTGATTGAAACGATAAAACAACAGGTTCTTTTTCCAGTTCTTTGTGTTGAACCAAGTGGTGTTCAAGCTTTGAAAAATCCAAACCCTTTGAAGGATGTTGAAGCCTTGGTTGTGCTTGTTGTTGCTGTGCTGTTTTAGTTAGGATCTGGGGTAGATTGTGTATTGTAATCCACCTCTTGATTGAATCCAAAGCATAGGCATTCTCAATCTTTTTGAAAGAAAAATGTTTTTCAAACTAAGTTAGAAACAACCGATTGTTTATACTTAGATGTTTTTAGAAAAGATTGAAAACTATTTTTCAAATGGTTAAGCTGTTAAAACCAAAACAACCGATTGATTCGAGGAAACAACCGATTGTTTGTTTTGGTACCATAACAGAAAAACTGTTTTAACTTTGACCGAGCTTTAAATGCTTTAAATGATTTAACTGCTTACGCTCCAGTCTTTAAATGCTTAAACCAATCATTAAATGCAATGAATAAGTTTGTTAAGATTTGATAACAAACAACATCTTTGAATAAATTAAAAAAAAACAGATTTGAGTAACATCTTTTTGAATACAAGTTTTTGAGTTTTCAAAGAGTTGAGATTGCTGAGAGTTTGTGATTGATCAAAGTGTGTGGAATAGGATTTTGGCTTGTATTGATTTCAGATTATCTTCTGTAACAAGTGTAATCCTTGCACTCTGTAAAACAAGTTTCGTTTGTGTGTTTGCTGAGATTTGTTGTGTGATCTTGAGGGGATCAAGATCAGAAATTTTAGTGTTGGTGTGTTGGTCAAGAGAAGTGTGTGTCTTGAGGGGATCAATGTCACTTTCTTGGTTGTGGTGTGAGTGATCAAGGTGTGGTTGCTTAGTGGATTTCCTCAGTGGTTTCTGAGAAGACTGGATGTAGCTCTGGGTTTAGAGTGAACCAGTATAAACATCTGTGTGCAATCTCTCTATCCTTAATCTCTTTTAATTCAGTTTTGTTTTTGTTTGCTGGTATAAACAACCGATTGTTTTTCTGGTACTGTTGTTTTTGCTTGTTGTTTTGGCAAATTGGATTCCTTATCAATTGTTTCTTGAGATAATTTCATTTTTGACTTAAAAGTTTGCAAAAACCCTCTTTAAACAATTCACCCCCCTCTAGTTTAAAGCCATCCATTCTAACAATTGGTATCAAAGCTTGGTTCTTGAAAGTTATTCAAGTTGATCCTAAAACTGTTTTTAAAATGGCTGATAAACTACCTTTTGGGGAAGGTGCTTCAATCAACAGACCTCCTCTGTTTTGTGGTTTGAACTACCAGTTTTGGAAAGTAAGAATGAAAATATTTATGGAATCTCTTGACAAAGGAATTTGGGATGCAATTGAAAATGGTCCTTTTGTCCCAAAGTTTAAAAAAGATGGGACTGATTCAGAAAGCAAGAAAGCCAAATTCGATTGCATTGCCAAAAATATAATAACCTCTGCTTTAAATTCTGATGAGTTTTTCAGGGTCTCTCAATGCAAATCATCAAAAGAAATGTGGGACACCTTGGAAGTCACTCATGAAGGTACAAATGAGGTAAAGAGAGTTAGGAAGCATACTCTAATCCAAGAGTATGAGATGTTCAGAATGCTTAAAGGTGAAACAATTGCTGAGGTGCAGAAAAGATTCACTCACATCATCAATCATCTCATGAGCCTTGACAAGACCTTTGAAAAGGAAGAGCTGAACATCAAGATCTTGAAATGTCTTGATAGAGCATGGCAACCAAAGGTAACTGTTATTTCCGAATCTAAAGATCTAACATCATTAAGTATGGCTTCTTTGTTTGGTAAGCTTAGGGAACATGAGCTAGAGATGAATAGACTCAATGTTCAAGAAAGCGAAGACAAGCACATAAGGAGCATAGCCTTAAAAGCTTCCAAGCACAAAGGAAAACAAGAATCATGTGATGATGGTGATGAAGAAAACCTTACCTTGCTGTCAAGAAAGTTCAGCAAATTCTTGAAGAGAAACCGCAACAAGGACAACAACAAAGATAGGTATGGAAACAAGAAATCCAATGATTTTAATTCCAATAATTATACTTGTTTTGGTTGTGGTGAGCAAGGTCATATAAAGGCAGATTGTCCAAACAAGAGCAAGGAGAAAAAGCCTAGCTACAAGGAAAAGAAAGGCAATACAAAGAGAGCCTACATAGCTTGGGATGAAAATGAGGTATTGATAAGTGTCTAATTTCAGTAATATTTCATATTAAAATATAGGCACTTATGAGGATTTATTGCTAATTTACATATAAAATAATCCCTAATTTATGAATTTATACCTTTTTACATTTTTTATGATCTTTATTTGAATAAGAGTATTTTATTCCCAAATTTGGTGTTAATTGCAGATTTCTAAGGAAGATTGGAGATTTGGATTAAAGATGAATGGTTTGAGCTAAAAAGATAAAGATAGAAGGTCCCAGAATGGAAAAAGATGCAAAGAAAGTTTGGGCCTTTTTTATGTGTTTTATCATTTAGCCCATTAGCGCGACACAATAAACAACCTAACCCTAGAAAACTAGGATAAATAGAGGGCTAGAGGCTCAACCTTAGGGTGCCAGATTGAGAGGAAAACACCATAGAGTGAATTGTAACCTAATTGGGAGAATGGAAGGTGATAGAAGTATGCGTGGCTAATTCTACCCTTTGGGATTGGGAGTAATCTGCTCAAACTCTTATGTATTGAGGTGATATTTTATATATTAATATTCAGTTCTTGATTGATTATTGGTATTGTTGTTTTACTTTTAATTCTCCGTGACAAATTGAGAATCTTAAATCTGACCGGGAGGTATTTTTAGGGTTCGGACCTAAACAACAATACTTAACATATTTGAGTGCTAGGAATAGACTTGAAATGTTAATTGCTATTAAACGTCTGAGCTTCGTTCTAAGTTGTTCTTATAAGTATGCGAGGGATCGATAGTTAGGGAACATTCTTAAGGATTTTATATGCGAGGAATCGATATAAATGATTTTTATACGGGCATCAATTTCAATTAAAGAACTTAATATTAACATGCTAATCAAAATACATGAGAGTGAGAGAGATGAAACTTAATCCCAATTTTTCTAATTGAAGCAACTAATTCTTTGTTTGTTTTCTTATTGATCAGTGCCAACATAATCACTTCACACTCTTTTTTATTGTTCTGTTGTTATATTTAGCGAATATTGTACTCGATGATTCACTGTTCTTTGTGGGATCGATATCCGTCCTTAGGGACAATTATTACTTCTGACAAACGCGGTACACTTGCCGTAAAAAGTCATCAGGTATCATCATCAAGCTCTTCATCAAGTGAAGATGAGAAAGCAAACATCTGTTTGATTGTTGAAGATGATGATGAATCTTGCAGCTCAAGTGAGGTTAGTTCATGTGCTTCCTTAAATGAACAAAATTATAGTGAATTACTTGAAGCTTTTCAAGAAACTCATGATGAAGCTAATCGATTGGTTCTTTCAAACAACCGATTGAAAGAACTTAATAGCTAGCTGGAAAAGATAGTGAAATCACTTGAAGATGAGATTGAAAAATCTAAAAATTATTTCAAAAATCTGGAAAATCATTTCAAAAATTCTTCTTGCAAGTGTGACACTCTCATTTGCGAAAATTGTGAAAAGCTTGAGAAAAATGTTCATTATCTAGTTGACACTGTGGACAAGCTTTCAAAAGGGAAATCTAACTTTGAGAATGTCTTGGTATCTCAAAGCTGTGTTTTTGGAAAGGCTGGTTTAGGTTTCAATCCACAGAATCAACAAAATAAATTTTCAAATTTTTTTTCAAGAAAGCCAGTAAAACAACCGATTGTTAAATCGAAACAACCGGTTGTTACATGCTTTTATTGCTTGAAAAAGGGCCATTCGGTTAGATTCTGCAAAATAAGAAAATTCTTTGTTCCAAGAGGCTGCATGAAATGGATTCCTAAAGGGTTTGAGGTTCCAAATGAGAAAAAGAAATCTATTGGACCCACATTTGTGAAGGGACCAAATCTTGTTGCTTGAACTCATGTTTGTGCAGGAATTCTAAAGAATTATGAAGAACTAAGTCATGTGATCAAGTTCTTGGAAGAAAAAGACCATCATTGAAGCTGAATCAATGCTATGCATATGTCCAAAGGTCCTCAACAGTGAAAAGAGGCTTCTTGATCATAAAGCACATGGCTCATTGAAGAAATAACATAAGGATAAGACTTTCCTTTTTCTGTTCTTAATTTCTGTTTTAAAGTTCTTTCTCATGGTTAAAAATCTTCTTTAAAATGCTTAATTTCATTTGCTTTGAACTTTTTCTGCTCATGGTTGAAATTCAAAATCAGTTTTAACTGTTGCAGAAAAACAACCAATTTTTTCTTCGAAACAACCAATTGTTTTGAGTCTGACAAAACTGTGGAGAAATAAATTTAATTTCTATTTTGAATTTCTATCCGTTGCAGATCTTTTTAAAGAGAGAATCCTTGGTCAAAGAACCTGTGTTGAAAGTTGATCACGTTCAGAGAGAAGTTACAACAGTCATAAAGGAATATATTCCAAAATCTTGGAAATTGAAGAGCCTTAACGACTAGTCAAAGATCACATGTGAAGACCATGTGATTTTCAGCTTTTTCTGACGTTTTCTGTGCAGGGCAGGGTCAAGTCCTCTCTCTCTGAAAATCTGGTACCCACTCATATCATTGAATGCTATTTGATTCTTTTGCTGCTATAAATTCTGTTGCAGCTGATCTTTTCCACAAGAACAACCAATTGCAATATCTCTTGCAAAATCTGTGAAGTGAGCTTTTCTCTGTTTTCTTCTCTGCCATCATAGAATCAACTCCTCCCACCTCAAAGAGAGTCAAAACCAGAGGTGTAAGGTTTGGAGGAAGGCTAGAAGGCTGCTTTTCTGGAGACAATGATCTTATTGAGAGGTATAGGTACAAAACAAGTATAAAAAAGATAAACAACCCCAAGGTTGTGTGCTTTGATTGGCTGAAAAGTCAAAAGCTTGATAATGTAAGGAGGCTGCTCAAAGATCAATCTCTAAGAAAGTTCCTGAAGATGAAAGGAAACATCTACCCAGATTTGATAAGGGTGTTCTACACAAATCTCAAATTTGAGGGAAACAATCTAGTTTCTCATGTTAAAGGTGTAGAAATGGAGATAACTCATGAGGTATGGGCTGTTGTTGCTGGTCTCAAGTTCTCTGGCCTCATAATCAACAAAGGAAACCTTGGAGTAGTGGAGGATTTCCACAAAATCCAATACTACAAGAGTTGCTTGAAGAATCAACATGCTCAAGTTAGAATATGCTCAGTTGGAGGTATAAAGCTTGATGAAAGGTTGTTAGCCCTCATTGTGACTTGGATTCTAACTCCAAGGGGGATCAATCATTCAGTTCTTACTGAGGAAGATCTGATGTATATCTTCTGCATCATGAATAAGATCAAAATCAATTGGATCCACATCATCAAAGAGCACATGCAAAAGGCTATGAGGTTAAGTGACTATCACTATCCATATGCTGTTTTGGTATCTAAATTTCTACTCTATTTTGAAGTGAACCTTGAAGATGAAACATATGAGTTGGTCAAGTCAACTCAAGAGTTGAACAATGGATCACTCAGCAAAATGGGTTTTACCAAAGTAGGTGGCAAATGGATTAGCAAAGATGGTGACCTTGGTGCCTCATCTAGTGTTGTTGCTGATCTTGAACAAGATGAACCTGCTGATATGGATGTTCAACATGAAGATCCACCTGAAGATTATCAAGATGCTGGACCAAGTGCTGGTGCTGGAAATCAAGAAGAAAGGAGGCAAATCATGTCTCCTTTTGAGAGACTCATGGTAAATAGGCTTGATAGCTTTAGGGAGAATCAAAGAAATCTCCATGATCTCTGTGTCAGTAATTTCCAGAGGATTGACAACAGGTTTGACAACATGGATGCACGCTTCATGACTTTAGATGAACAGATCGAAGCTGTCCAGAACCAAATCTTTGATCTTCAGTTTGTTGATGATGATGAATGAAGAAAAACAACCGATTGTTTCTTCGAAACAACTTATTGTTTTTGGGGGTTATATCAGTTTGTCAATTTTTCTTTCTTTCTGCTGTTGTTGTTTTAATTATGATGTAATCAAAACAATTATCTCTTGTTTTATCTATTCTTTTTGTCTATTTGTGAAGATAAATAGGGGGAGATTTATATGTTGTGTTTGATTTAAGTTTGTATGTTTTTCTGCAAAACAGTTTGCTATATTTTGAATGTTGTTTATTATGATATTATGCTCTGAATTTCTGTATATGTTTATGTGCTAACCAAATATTAGAAGTTCCACGCTTTGCTTAAAACTGTATCTTGCAGGAACTACTTCAGATTCAATCAGGTACAACACAAGCATCAGGGATTTGTCTTCATCAAATAAGGGGAGATTGTTGAACCAAGTGGTGTTCAAGCTTTGAAGAATCCAAACCCTTTGAAGGATGATGAAGCCTTGGTTGTGCTTGCTGTTGTTGTGCTGTTTTAGTTAGGATCTGGGGTAGATTGTGTATTGTAATCCACCTCTTGATTGAATCCAAAACATAGGCATTCTCAATCTTTTTGAAAGAAAAATGTTTTTCAAACTAAGTTAGAAACAACCGATTGTTTTGTCGAAACAACCGATTGTTTATACTTAGATGTTTTTAGAAAAGATTGAAAACTGTTTTTCAAATGGTTAAGCTGTTAAAACTAAAACAACTGATTGATTCGAGGAAACAACCGATTGTTTGTTTTGGTACCATAACAAAAAAACTGTTTTAACTTTGACTGAGCTTTAAATGCTTTAAATGATTTAACTGCTTACGCTCCAGTCTTTAAATGCTTAGACCAATCATTAAATGCAATGAATAAGTTTGTTAAGATTTGATAACAAACAACATCTTTGAATAAATTCAGAAAAACAGATTTGAGTAACATCTTTTTGAATACAAGTTTTTGAGTTTTTCAAAGAGTTGAGATTGCTGAGAGTTTGTGATTGATCAAAGTGTGTGGAATAGGATTTTGGCTTGTATTGATTTCAGATTATCTTCTGTAACAAGTGTAATCCTTGCACTCTGTAAAACAAGTTTCGTTTGTGTGTTTGCTGAGATTTGTTGTGTGATCTTGAGGGGATCAAGATCAGAAATTTTAGTGTTGGTGTGTTGGTCAAGAGAAGTGTGTGTCTTGAGGGGATCAATGTCACTTTCTTGGTTGTGGTGTGAGTGATCAAGGTGTGGTTGCTTAGTGGATTTCCTCAGTGGTTTCTGAGAAGACTGGATGTAGCTCTGGGTTTAGAGTGAACCAGTATAAACATCTGTGTGCAATCTCTCTATCCTTAATCTCTTTTAATTCAGTTTTGTTTTTGTTTGCTGGTATAAACAACCGATTGTTTCTGCGAAACAACCGATTGTTTTTCTGGTACTGTTGTTTTTGCTTGTTGTTTTGGCAAACAGGATTCCTTATCAATTGTTTCTTGAGATAATTTCATTCTTGACTTAAAATTTTGCGAAAACCCTCTTTAAACAATTCACCCCCTCTCTAGTTTAAAGCCATCCATTCTAACACTTTGGAAAACACTCTTAAAGTAGAGAATGGGCTCAAGAGGATGTATCGTTTATGTTTTGAGGCTGAGCTTCTGTTGATCAAGAGTGATCAAGAGCTTTTAAGAATCCAAATCCAAGGTGTTTGATGGAAGGATGAAGTTGTTGTTGTGTGTGGGTGGAATTTAGGGTAGAATCATATGTAATCCACTCCTTGTTTGAATCCATAACTGATTTGATTTGAAAACCTTTTTAACATTGAATGTTTTTCAACTAAGTGAAAAACAACTTGTTGTTTTATCGATTCAACCGGTTGTTTTGTTTTTATAAGGTTTTGAAAAAGGTTGAAAGCTGTTTGACTTGGTTGACTTAGCTGTCAAACCAAATCAATTGGTTGTTTCGTGTTTTCAACCGATCGTTTCTTTGAAAATCCTAATAGAATTCAATTTTGATTTATGAATCTCTCTTAAATGATTTCTAACTGAATGTGCTCATGTTTTAAATGATTTTAATCATTCTTTGGAGTATAAAAAGTTGGTTATACGCTCCTGGAAAGTAAGAAAATAGTTTTGAGAAATCATAGTGCAAATTTGATTTCAAGTTTTCAAGATTCACATCAAGCTTTGGATTTTCAATTGTGTGGAATAGGATTGGGGTGTACTTTTGATCCTTAAGCTTTGTAATACCCAGATATATTCTATTCTCTTCTTCCTTGATTACTGTATTTTTGTAATTGGGTGTAAGTGCAAAAACAAAGGGTGTTATGATTTTTGTGGATTGTTGTGCCAAAAGGAGTGTGTTTGTAGAATGACTAAAGGTCACTCTTTTGGTGATTTTTGTTGTAATCTGGTTTTCATTGCATAGTAGAAACCCAAAAGTTTTTGGGGTCTGGATGTAGCTCTTGGTGTAAGAGTGAACCAGTATAAACTGCTTGTGTGCATTTCTCTTGCTCTGATCTCTTTTAAATTATATTTTTAAGTTATTTTAAGTTTTGTTGGTATAAACAACCTATTGAATTGAAGAAACAACCGGTTGTTTTTCTGTGTTTCTCTTTAAAACAGATTGTATTCTTGGCTAACTTGGTTCCTTATCAAGATTTCTTCACTGAGTTTCATTAAACCTTCAAAAGTTTTCAAAAATTTCTTTTAAACATTCCACCCCCCTCTTCTTTAAAGGCCACATATTCTAACAACTTCCTCCTTCGAAAAGTCCTCCCGAGATGGTGTTCAACTCTCCATGGATTAGTGTCTCATGTGTTTAGTCCCGGATAACAACCTCTCCCTTTGGCTGTTCCTACTTAGCCTTACGATATTCCTTCAAGAACCTTTCCTTGACCAGGCTAGCCAGTTGGAGACCCAAGGCTATGCATCATTCGACGTTGTGCCCAAATGCTCTATGGAACTCACACCAGGCTTCTCTTCGCGATCCCAAGTTCTGATCCGTCTTCTAGGGGAACTTTAGCTTGTTTGCTACCCCTGGTATACTCTGGAGCTATTGATAGAATACTCGGTATTTGGGCCGAGTTGTAGACTTTTCCCTGACTTTCATCTTGGGCTCATCTTTCTTGGCTACATATGGTACGTACCTAGAGTCCGTTCTCTTCTCGGCGGAGGTTTCGTTAACCCGTAGAGGGCGATCTCGGTTGCTCTCCTTAGGCCTAAATTGCTTTGAGTTTGAGTTGCCATTCTTCCTGAGTACGACATTTTCTGCCTCGATGTGGGTGACAACTTGTTCACGTACCTCGAAAAATGTCTCCATTGGATTCCTGATTAACGAATCACTGAATGGTCCTTCTGCCATTCCTTGTTCAAAGGCGACGATCATCATGTCTTCATCATGTGTTCGAAGTCTTACCGTAACCGCCCAAAACCTATTAAGATAATCCTTCAGCGCCTCTCCCTCCCTTTGTCTGATGCTGAAAAGGTCATACAACCTCGGGGGTTTGACCTTGTTGACCGATAACTTTTCTCTAAACATCCTAGAAAACTGAGGGAAAAAAGATGATTTGACCATCCAGGATTCCACTAAACCATTATAGGGTTGTACCTGTAAATGTGCCCATGAACATCTTACATTAGATGACATTCGATCCTCCAGAGATGATCATTTGAGCATTGAATGCCGTGAAATGATTTTCATGGTCCTCTATTAATGTGAAAAAGGTGATTTTAGGTGTGATATAATGAGGTGGCACGGGCTCATCCATGATTTCCTGTGAGAATGGCTCGGGATTATCTCTCGACGACAAGTTCAGAGATCGTCCCTTGGTGGAACGTCGGTCATGTCGGTGCAGTCTCTTCCGTAATTCCTCATTGGTTTTGCGCAACTCCTCATTGGTTTGCGCGTGTTCTTCCATAGCTATCCGGGAGACCTCGATTTCTGCCATCAAACATCCTATAGAAGCTCTTGCTCAGCTTGGGCTTTCGCTCGTAGCCTCTTCTGCTTTTCCTTGGCTTCTTATTGGATCCGCTCTTGCTCTCGTTTGTGCTCCTCGTTTGCCTCTTAGAGAGCCCTCATGGCATCCATGAGTTGTTGTAAGGCGGGGGCATCGCTTCCTTCAGATCCTAGCGGTTCTCATCACTTTGAAAGGCTCAATCACGAATGTGGATGAGATTAGGTTTTATTGGGCACCAGGGTGGGCGCCAAAAGTTCTCGTCGGTTAACCTCAGACAGACTGAATGGGCAAGCTCCTCTTCTGCTTTGTCTCCAAGATGCCGCTTCACTGGGACAAAGGGGCTCTACCTGTTGATCATACTCCGACAATCAAGTCAGTGAGAACATTCAAGATATCAAATCGGTTTCAGTCTTAAGTATTCAGAAACCGCGTACCTTTACTTGGGGTCTCAAGCCCCTTTTATAGATATCCCTTCAACAATTTTCACTAATGAAAATATAATCTCAATAGAAAACATATAATCATAACATAAAAACATACTGCTTACATGCACATTTATTCTCGGGTGCTTAACAGTAATAAAACATTCTGTTCACATGGACCTTTATTCTCGGGTGCTAACTATTTTTTTTCCCAACAACTTTTATTAGTATTTAATTAGCGTGTGTATTATAAACAAACGTAATATTTCTTCTATTTTAACTATCTTTTTCGTGTTGTCTTACCAACGCTTGGGTCGAGCTTATGACACACCCTTTTGGACCATGAGAATATATATATAAAAATATTAAAAGAATATACTGTAATTATTTTTAAATATAAAATTTATTTAATTAAAAATGTTTTTTATTTATTAAAGAGTAAAAATATCCGGTTGAAAAGTAGCAAAAAATTTATAAAAAAGTGTATTTTTTTTATAATGATAATGATAGAGCTTTACAATTATGAAATTTAAAATTTACTGTAATGCCGAGACCCGAGCAGAATCATTAGAGAAGAATTCAAAAGAAATTTTTTGGAATTTAACATTTATGGATTGGATTGGGATTGAAGATTTGATTATTTATGAGTTAGAGAAAAATGAATATACATTGATGTCTTTATCATATGAAGACAAAAAATGTTTTTTCCAGCCTCATGGTGGGTGCCATTTTATGGTTATAGGTTTAAATGATTCAAATGAAACCATTCAAATTGAATCCCCTTGTTATGTATTTTATAAGAAGCCTTAGTTAGTTGTCTATTATTTTTTAAATCTTAACTAATAATATATAATTTTTAAAATTTGTATTTTCTTTAATTAATTTCAAATTTCAAGTATCACAAATAAATATCTTTTTATTTTTTATTAATATTTTTGAATAGTTTAGTTGAAACTTTATTAATACGTCTTATAACTTTAGATATATTTGGATAAAAATTCAGAGCAACTATATATATATATTTAATTGTTTATATATTTTTACAAATATTTACATATGTATCCGCTTATATTTACTTTCATAAGTTACAAATTGTTCCCACGTCTTGAGAAAAGCAATTGAAGATAGTAATAATATAAACATTTTAACATTTCCTTTTTCATATGTTTTTAAAATTTATTTAAAATTCGTTAAAAAACGTCATTTCTCAATTTCATAGAACTTTATTTTCCTCTTCAGGTAGGCACGTAGGACTTTACCGCAACCAAACATTCCCCCGAAATTTCAATTTCAATTTGAATTTTTAACTTTCAGTCAGCGTCACTCCAAAGAGCCGTACAAACCTTGTGCATTGCCAGTTCGTTCTGTCTTTTCACTCGCTCCCGCGAAGCATTTAAAACATCTGCGACGTAGTATCGTATGCGTTATTCTCGCGGCTAGCGCCATTCGAAGAAGAACCCACACTTCTGGTTCCTCGCGCCACTCCATTTTCTTCCATGACTTCTCCTTCGCATCGCATGCGCATCGATCAGGTCCTTCTCTATTTCCCTTTCTCCAACCCTAAACGACGCCGTTCTGTCCCACATTATCATCGCACGCCCCTCCAAATTCGCATCGCTTCGCAAAATCAAGACAAACAAAAAACATAGACAGTTTCTGATTCTCGCTGCTTAATTGTGCTTTACGAATTCTTATTCTTTTTTTTTGTTTCTCTCACTTGCGTTCGTTTGTTTGTGGATTTGCGCGTGCAGTTTTACGTTTCAAAGAAAAGGAAAGCCTCGTCGCCGGTTTGTAAAGCAGGAAGATCCGAGAAAGGTGTCAGGCACGGGGCTGAGGCGTCTTCGAGTTTCAGAGGCACTTTGGATGGTTTCTTGATTGCGTCTCAGGATGGTGGCGGTGACAGTGCCACCGCCCCAAACACAGTTAAGGGAAATTTGGCATCAGAGATCGGTAGTTCTCTTGACAATGGACTTAATAAGCACACTGTTTTATCGGCTCAAGGGTTTGGAGATTCTGAAACTAGTGGGCCGAATGAATTTGGGGAGGCTGGCGTGAAATTGGAGCTCAAACAGTTTGCAGCTGGCTTTTTGTCTTTGTATTGCAGGTAGTTTACTCTATCTATTTGGAAAATGAATAAAGATTGGTGGGCACATCTAATATAGTGGACACCTATAGGAATAATGTTATGTTTCAGAAATTGGTATGTCTCACTCACGGTACAAACTCATTCTCAATTCTTTAGAAAATTGTAGAGGATACAGAAAACTAGAGAACTTCTCATTATTCTCTAAAAAACAAAACAAAGACTGTTTACAATTTCCTAAGCCAGAATTAGATCAACAACTAACAGAATTTTTAATTCTGTTTACAAACTGTTATTACAAATAAAGAAAAGTGTGGGTATGATTGTTATGATGTGATTGGAAAAAGCTGATTGAAAGAAATGATATGGGTTAATGTGATGCTTTAAATAATAGTGTTTTGTATGTACTTATCACCACTTATGAAAAATTGTACGTATCAATGAAATCTTCAATGAGGACTGGTTTTGAGAAGTTTTCTTTCTCTTTTTGTATTGTTTTACCTATGCGCGTGTTTGATTGTTATCCTTTGAATTATGCTACTTGCAGTGAATTGCATCCAAGTGTGGATTTTCCATCAGAGATGAAAGTGGATGATCACAAGAGTGATGGTTCCCTGGCAGAGGGGAATAGTTGTTTACCACAGAAGAGTAAATGCACTGCCAGTGAGCCAGGTTTTGGTGTTGAAAATGTATCATTGAATGTCAAGATCGATGAAGACGTCAAGTCTGGTGTTGTTGGTAATAATACTATGGGACCTGTTCCTAGCTCTTGTACGAAGGTTAAGCTCTAACTCTTAGTAGTTTGGATTTCTTTTGTAACTTGATTGATATTTGAATTTATCATATTTGTTTTGATGCTTTGGCTTCTGAGTGACAGGTTTCTGGTGGTGGTGACACTGCTGCCTTTGAGACAGGCTTTAGAAAATGTAGTAATACGCCTAAACTGTCTAGGAATATGGCTGAATGCTATACACCGGGGTCTTTGATTGTTAAACCTAAGGTCAAGGAGACTCCAAAGTCAGTACGTGGAAGCTCATCATTTTCACCTGGAGAGGCATTTTGGAATGAGGCAATTCTACTTGCTGATAGTTTGTGTGTTCCCATGGGTAATGATCCTTCTAAGGCTATGGGGGAAAGTAATGTGGTGGAAGATGGACCTGAGATGAAGAACTCATGCAATTTACAAAATTATGATGGCAAGTCAAGGAAAATGTTGGATCAAAGTAAAAACAGAATCTGGAATACGGAAACAGGTACTCCTTTTGGGTCAGTTGGGATGCACACAAAAGATTCTTTGAAAGAAGCATCCAGCCTTCCTGTTAAACATTTTGATTTTTCGTTTGAGGGCAACAATTTAGAAGAAAATACCATGCAAAATTGTCATGTTGGTGATCGGACCAATGTTACTTGCATGGCTGGTAAACAGTATGAATCAGGTCCTACAACAGGTCATACTTATGAAAAGAAGAATGAAGTACAAGAGAAGACTTTAGTAAATCAATTAGGAAAAAGAATTTGTCATGGTAATGTTAGTATATCTAGTTCACCCCACAGTGAGTTCGGGACACCAATTAGTGCACGTGAAACTGTTGAAGCCAATACTCCTTCAACTAGTGTATCATTTAATGATCCTTTTGACGTAAATAGCTGGCTTCCTCCTGAAATATGCAATATATATCGGAGAAAAGGAATATCAAATCTTTACAATTGGCAGGTACTGTTATATTTTATATGTGAAGATGTCTCTTTAGTCATCAACTTGTTATAGTGATTTACTACGTTCTAGCTATATAATTGAATGTTTATTTTGGCTGCTACATTTTTTTCCGTTCTAGTCTTTATCTTAATTTCTTCTAACAGAATACAAAATATAATGATGGCTGTAACTAACTAACTGTATAATAAAAGAAGTTATATACTAACTATACTAACTGACTGTGATAAAAGGTGTCTTACACAGTCTGATACTAGAGGTAGCTGAGAAGGTTCTTTAAAATGTTTTTTATTCAAAAACTTATAGTTTCTGGCATACGTAAGTTTGAGCAGGTTATTTTGTTTTTATTTTTATTTTTTAGGCTGACTGCCTTCGAGTGGATGGTGTCCTACAGAGAAGAAATCTTGTATATTGTGCTTCTACAAGGTATTCTCTCACTTTATAGCAATTACTGTAAACCTTGTTACACTTTTGTCTTATTAATTTATTTAAAGTTAAAGAATTACGTGGGGTGGGATACAAAATTGGGGGGTGACTGGTGGTCACTTTCATTAACTAGGATTTCAGTTACAGAGAATGCTGGAGTCTCAATTTTGGGAATGGCCATTAACATATTGCTGTACAACTTCATTATTTTATTTTATTTCATATTTATTTTGTTGTACTGAACCACTCATTTTATTGCATCAATACATGGTTTTATAATTTTTTCTCTTAATATTGATTGCTGAATTCTTTATGCTATTTTATTATAATTCTGCTACCTGTTGTCTGTTTTGTTTTCAGTTCATGTGATTCTCCCTAGTCTTTTTTATTTTCCTTTGCTTTCTGTTTTTTCCCTCTGTTCTTCTTGTGCTTCCTTTTTGCCTTTTATTTTGAGGAAGTCATGTACTAAATGTTTTTCTTGTTGCTGCAGTGCTGGGAAAAGTTTTGTTGCTGAGATTTTAATGCTACGGAGGGTGATAATAACCGGAAAAATGGCACTACTTGTTCTTCCATATGTATCAATTTGTGCAGAAAAGGTTCTCTTTTCTGGCCTGCTAATATGTTAAAATTTAAAGATTACATTTCTTGCTATGGTCTTGTGGGTTTTATTTGAGGAATTCAACTTTAAAATATTTCTAAATTCTGAATTTACTTACGTTTTGTCTTGTCATTTGGATTCATATAGGCAGAACACCTCGAACGACTCCTAGAGCCACTTGGTAAACATGTTCGTAGTTATTATGGAAACCAAGGTGGTGGAACAGTTCCTAAAGATACTTCTGTAGCTGTCTGCACGATAGAGAAGGCAAACTCTCTGATTAATAGATTGTTGGAAGAGGGTCGTCTGTCAGAAATGGGAGTTATAGTGATTGATGAACTTCACATGGTATCATCAATTATTACACTTTTTAGTTGTCAGGAGGAGCTCTATTACATGCTGCTTTCCTGTGTATTTTCAATTTGACTATTGTGAAAGCTGAACAGAAAATGGTACACTTGGATGGTTCTCATGGTTTATTAATGTCTACATCTGTTAACAGGTTGGTGATCCCAGAAGAGGTTATCTTCTAGAACTTATGTTGACAAAACTTCGTTATGCAGCAGGGGAAGGTATTCCAAAGTCAAGTGATGGAGAAAGTTCAGGTGGAAGCAGTGAGAAGGGTGATCCTGCACAAGGTCTGCAAATTGTTGGAATGAGTGCAACAATGCCAAATGTTGCAGAAGTTGCTGATTGGCTTCAAGTAAGCATAATTACAAACATCCTCTCTTATGTACACAACTGAAATTGGGCATCCTCTTTTCTCTTGGCCAACTGTCCTCTTTTGTTGTCATTTTTGGTAGTGTAATTACTGAAATCAGTTGAAACTTGATCAGTATAACTTTACATAAATTGGTATTTATCCTTTTAAAACCTAATTCCACTTTTGTTTTGTTATCAACATATTGCATGTTTAGTACTTTGAACTTATTATCTGTTTGAAAGAAAGAAACACCATATTCAATAGAACACTAACTGGAAATAGAGGAACATCAGATTTTGCTAATATAATTGAACCATCCATTTGTAACATTTACTATAAAACCAGTTGTTTTTGGTCTAGCTCCATAGGGAGGCAATTTTGTTTGAGTTGGGAACACCCTCGGCATGGTGAGGCTAGCTCTGGTGTATTTTTTTTCACATACACCAGACTTGAGCTCGAGACCTTATTTGAGAGAAATAAAGTATGTAGCACCTGAATCAACCACCCACTGGTTAGTAGAAAACTGGGAAACACTATAGTGGGATGACTTTGGACATTAATTTAGGATTATAGACTATAGATAAAATTTAAGAAGCTATAGGAAAGTGATAAACTCGGAAATCACTTAATGATCAATCCTACTGAATATTATTTCAAATATTATAATATAAAGAAAATGAATAGTCAAAAATACAAAATTACTAAAATGGCCAAAACTAAAGAAATCATAATAAATAAGTCAAACCCTATACACAATTACTATCAATCTAGGAGAAATAAGATTGTGGGAATGAAGTCTAAATTAAAGATAATGGTGAAATTCATAGAAAAAAGGAAAACTGCAAATAAAAATTAGGAATATGTGAACTGTGAATCATTGAGGAAGAGAAACAGACTTGTGATATGTGAAGGATGAAGAAAAAACAGAACACAGAAATAAGAGATAAACTCGGAAATCACTTAATGATCAATCCTACTGAATATTATTTCAAATATTATAATATAAAGAAAATGAATAGTCAAAAATACAAAATTACTAAAATGGCCAAAACTAAAGAAATCATAATAAATAAGTCAAACCCTATACACAATTACTATCAATCTAGGAGAAATAAGATTGTGGGAATGAAGTCTAAATTAAAGATAATGGTGAAATTCATAGAAAAAAGGAAAACTGCAAATAAAAATTAGGAATATGTGAACTGTGAATCATTGAGGAAGAGAAACAGACTTGTGATATGTGAAGGATGAAGAAAAAACAGAACACAGAAATAAGAGAGAATAGATGTGTAAAATGTGAAGGAAGTGAAAAGAACAGAAAACACATGCACTTAAGTCAGCTGCAAGCCGTTAGGTGCAAATAGAGACTGAGCTCTGATGAGTGAGTAGAGACATAAGGAAGAACAGAGACCTGCTGGCAGTGGGTTAGGGACTGGAAGCATTGGGGTTGGGTGGAAACAGATGCTGGCTAGCAGACAGTTGGTCACTGGGTCAGACAACAAAATTCTAAACAAGTGCAGTCTTTTTGCGTGAATGACTGAGGAAAGAAGGGTTCAAACCCCTACAATAATTTTGAAGCTGAAAGTACATTATAAATTGTGAGACTATCCAAATGCAATTTAATTAGGAAACTCAAAAGTCGAGGGCAAAAAGTGACTGCAGTTTGAAGAACCTGAGTGAATCTGATCATGAGCTGCTGAAAACCTCCCCACCACAAACTGTTTTTCCTGCAAAGGCATTTTTTCAACATTGTTAGAGATAGGATGAAGGATATTCAATTCTTCATATACTACAATAAACTTTGTAAGTTATGCTTGGGTAGATTATTGTTTTGTCCTGATTGATGAAACTTCTAACTCACTCTAATATTACCAGACAATTTATTTTTCTTTTGACAGTCCATATACTTCTGAAGTTGCTTGCAGCATTTTTGTATATCTATACCTCCGGAGCTAATCCTATACAATCAAGGTTATCTAGATCATATATGTATTTTAGTATCATATCTTTGTTATTAGTTGATATCAAATCTTCTCTATTAATTGTATTGATTCATTTTTCTCACTTGAGATATATACAAAAGAATAGAAAATGAATTTGTGAGAATAATTTCCTTCTCTTAGGATCTCATATATATAATGGCATTGGAGATTTCAGATTCAATGAATAAGAGGGAAGAGAAAAGAATAAGAAAGGTCATATCTAGAAAATGGGTACAACACAAAGCACACATTACGAAGTAGTTAGATAGGCAAATTTGAATTACTATCACTTCTTTAAATTTTAATGACTTGGACAAATTGATTTTTGATTTCATTCAGAAAAGAAGTAAAGATAGATAATAATTCAAAATGGCCTGTCATTATACAAACCCAACTATGTGTGGAATACTTATCAATGAAAGTAACAAAATATCTAAAACCAAAAGACGAGACACGACTTGGCCCCAAATATCAGAATGGATGATAGAAAAAACAGAAATACATCTTGATTAAGGTTGTTTAGGAAAAGAAGATCTCACATGTTCTCCTAGTTGACATGACTGCATTTTAATGTTTGAAGTCTACTAAGTTTGAAGACCATTTTTTTTAAATTTTGACAAGTAGGGATGACCCAACAATCGTCTAAAAGTTTGGGAGATGGGGATGCAAAAACAAGACACAAATGAACTAGTTCCAAAATAGTAAGCCTCTAGATTCATGTCTTTCTCCAATTAGTCACCCCGTACTATGTTCCTGTATAACAAAAGAATTTACATCAAAGGTTATTGAAATTTTTAAAGACTTGGTTAATTGAATAAATAAATAAGATTGAAAGGACATTTTAGATTTAAGGAAGGAGAAAGCGAAACTTGACAACCCCCCTTAAAGGAAACTTTAGAACCATTGGCTAAGGTTTTGAAATGAGGAATTTTGGGAAAAGAAAGGGATGAGAACAAAAAGGTATTACCAAAAATGTGATCAGAAGCACCTGAGTCAAATGTCCATGGACTTTGACTTTCCACAAATTGTGAGATGATTGTGCCAAGCCGATTTCAATCTCAAATATTTTCGTATTCTTTACTAGAGAATTTGGGTTCAACAACTTCAAATTTATAGATATTGGCTGTCATATCTGGAAAGTCGTGCAAAGAGAAGCAATTCTCTTTCGATGTTACCCATTCTCTTATAGTGTGTGCATTGAGGATGTCCCTTACAACCATGTGCTCCTCTATTATTGCATTATGCTCTTCCACTTGTAGAAACCATGACAGAAGATTCCATAGGTGCCGTGTTGTCAAGCATTCCGTGGATGGGACTTCGTGATCGGTTAACAAGTTGATCTCTAACAACATGTTCAAAATTTAGATGCATGGCATGGAGGATCATAACCATATATGATTTGTCAAACCTTTTCTTATTCTCGTCTAATGACTCAACCTCCAATAACATATTCAATTCTTGAATAGTAGATTTAGCTTCACTCATAGAAGACAACATGTTGTGATTTGTTTGTTTGCGAGAGGCAAACTTATTGGCAGAGTCATAAAGGCGATGAGCATGGTAGTTGAATCGTGAATCGTATCGTGAATCGGAGAGCTTATATTTTGAATTGTGAATCGGAGAGCTTATATTTTGAATCGTGAATCGTTTCGTATCGTGAATCATAAGATTCATGAACATTTAAAAAATATAATATAAAACATGTAAACATGTAAAAATATAATTAATACTCACAACCATATTTAAAAAGAGTAGTTGTACTATATTAGGTTAATATTATAATGGTTGGATTGGGCTGGATTATATGATCCAACTCTTTGTTAGATGAAAAAAAATTATATTTGGGTTGGTGGCCCAAGGAGAGACAACATTAGGGTTGTCTAATGTTGTCTTTTGCACAAGTGCCTCTTCATTTTCCATGGACATGTTTCTGCTGCTGCAGTTGTCTCTTCATTTTCGCATGGTGCCCCTTGACAGTTGGGCTCCCATGCCTCATACGCTGCGGCTCCAATCGTGCCTCCCACTCCTCCTGCAGTTCGCTTCTTCATCATTCACTCTCGTTGTCGTTCTCCATGCGTCACTATGTTTGGGTCGTTGGAGGAGAAGAGGGAAATCTTAGTTGAAGGAGAAGCAAGTTCATGGTTAAGAAAAGTTAGGGTTTTAACAAACCCAAATACACTGCATGATTCAAGGCACGATACATAAGTGATTTTGCAATTCTGCGATTTTTTGAACGATTTGCTCTTGTATCTTGCGATACGGGAGCAAAAATGATTATTCCCACAATTCGTATCGCGGGAGAGCAGAATCGTATTGTTTCGTATGAATCATATCATGTATCACACGATACTTACTACCATGGCGATGAATATAATTTGAAATAATATTAATTTTTTTTCTAGATAGAGTTTCACGTTTTGAACGAGTACCCAATCATTTGGGTTCCACAAATTGCTATAGTAACGCACAAAGCTAACAATAGTTTTTGGCCAATGTTCAACTTGATTAGATGACACATTACTCCCGTCTTGTTCAAGGTGAATGTGGAAACCTTGGTCACGGAACCAAGGTGCAATTGACGTACGCCAAGAGGGAGTTAATTTTCCCATTTAGTTTTTTAGAAGTAATGGCAAAAGTTCCAGAGAATGAGATGACAAGTCCAAAAGATTTTTGTTGTAGGAGGAGATCAACAGAAAGAGACAACCAATAAGAAACAAATAGAGAATCATAGATTTGACCTTCAATCAAGCTGATTGAGCTTTAGCAATAAAATACACCATGTAATTGTTAAGTTGCTTGAGAGAGGCCAAATGATTAGTAGAATCATAGAGGCATTAGATGTTTGCAAAAATATTTTGGGCCTTTTTTTCGAAAGGAGTTACGGGTTTTGAATGACTAGAGAGCGCTTAAAATATTATAGGCTGTATTGATTGCTAAAGTAAAGAACAAAGCGGAAAACCATTCTTCTTCCCTTGTTGAACTTTGTCTACAGATGACGATCTTAAAAAAAAAAATCATCGAATGATGATTTCTTTGTCGAACTAAGACAGCCAGAGTGGGATTGACCCACTCTGATACCAACTTAAGTTAAATACAAAAAAATAGAGAATGACTTCAAAGGAGTAATTTCGCCATCTCAGGATCTCGTATTTATAATGACATTGGAGATTTCAAGTACAATGAATGAGAGGGAAGAAAAAAGAATAATATTTAGAAACCAGGTAGAATACTAAGCAAACAACATATTTTCATTAAATAACATTTAAGATGGCTTTTTTTAACATTCTAAATGAAAATAAAGCACCCATGTTGTCTAGAAACATGGTTTTGAGCTTAATCTTTTTCTATTGTCTAGATGTTAGCACTTTTAGTAGTCTTAACCACTTGGCTTATTATTTTTCATCAAATTTTTGATTTATTTGAAACAATGGGGAAAACTCCTTTTGCATAAATATAGATTTTGTAGAAACTTGAAACTCATCAAGTTAGTAGGTATTCCGGTCAAGTTGATCATCCATCTTCTAAAAATTAACTTCAAAGAAACAACTCAACAAGTGAAGATGTTCACCACCAAAACTCCTAAAATATAATAACCCAACAAACTACAACCATAGATGCTGAAGAACAACAAATCATACCATTTTGGCTCTTCCAACTTATTGAATGCAAGAGTGACTCTAGGCTAAAACTCCAAGTAAGTATTGTTAAGACTCCCAAAAGGCACCAAAAGAACCAAAATCATTCGAAGCTAGCCAAAATCACATCTTAAAACATGACATTACTAGGGTCCCGAGATTGTGGCATGCCTAGTTTTCCTTCTCTTATTGGCTGTGATATCCTTGTATTAAAAAGAGGACTTTAAGCCTAACTCAACCTCATAAAACTGACCTATAAGGTGAGGTTTGCATCCACTTATAAACTACGAAATGTCCTAATCTCTAGTCGATGTGGGATCTCCAACACCTCCCCTCCTTATACCAAGGCTACCAACTCATGTGTGAGACTATATATTATGGTTGATCCGATAACAATCTGATAGCGGGTGACCTGATAAGCTGAACAAACACTTGTTAGGATAGACTCGAAATGACCTGATACCATATTAAGAAGTGAACTTTAAGCCTAAATCAATCTTATAAAACCGGCTTATATGGTGAGGTTTGCACCTACTTATAAATTATGAAATGTCTTAATCTCTAGTCAATGTTGGATCTCCAACACCTTGATTTCTTGAAACACCACCCATGGCATTCTAAGGCCTAGCCCTATGCATCTCTTATAAATTTGCATCCAAGATCACCCACTAAAACAAGAAACACAAAGTTCATTAGGGATAAAGACAATTTTGGATGACTGGGAATGGAAGATTGACTAATTTTTCTTTTTATTAACTCGGACTTTTATATTCAAATTGATGACTATTGATTGCTGCATATCTGGCATTGTCATATTTGTATAAATTCTTCCTTTTTTGATGTTATCTTATAAATGTCTCAAATTTTCATCAAGGCAGCACTATACCAGACAGAGTTCCGGCCAGTTCCACTAGAAGAATATGTAAAAGTTGGCAACTCCATTTACAATAAAAATATGGAACTTTGTAGAACAATCTCAAAAGTGGCTGACCTTGGAGGTAAAGATCCAGATCATGTTGTTGAACTATGTAATGAGGTAGGTGGTCTAGAGTCTTAGCTGCAATGTCTATACCTTGTAATACTGAAAACTGTATAATTATGAATAACTAAATATTATTTTCAGGTTGTTCAAGAGGGACAATCAGTGTTAATATTTTGCTCTAGCCGGAAGGGTTGTGAATCAACTGCAAGGCACATTGCAAAGTTCCTTAAAAGATTTACTGTTGATGTTAATGATTGTGAGTTTGCTGATATTACTTCTGCTATTAACTCCTTGAGAAAGTGCCCTGCTGGGTTGGACCCCATATTGGAGGAAACTTTTCCTTCTGGTGTTGCATTTCATCATGCCGGCCTTACGGTAAGTTTCCAATTTTTTTTGCTTCATGGCTTCCACCAACACTTTATTACTGTTGGAGATCCCACATTAACTAGGAATAAATCTAAATTATAATATATAAGTGGAGTGCAAACCTCATCTTATGAGTCTATTTTGAGGTTGAGTTAGACTTAAATTCGATTACTTAATAATAACATATCCTCTTGTTGGTTCTACTCTATATAGATGATGAAAATGTTGTCTATATAACCTGTTACTTTTTTCTGTTTCACAGGTTGAGGAAAGAGAGATTGTTGAAACCTGTTATCGGAAGGGTCTTTTACGTGTTTTAACTGCCACATCAACCTTAGCAGCTGGGGTAAATTTGCCGGCGAGGAGAGTCATTTTTCGCCAACCTAGAATTGGTTGTGATTTTCTAGATGGGACGAGGTACAAACAGATGGCTGGTCGTGCTGGTCGAACTGGAATTGATACAAAAGGAGAAAGTGTATGTTTTTTTTTATTATGCTTTCAAACTGTTACATGGTGATGTGAATGTGGTATTTTCATGATGTTAAGCTGATGGATTTGGGGTGTTCCTAAGCATAAACATATATATGCTACACTTTCTTTTTGTCATTTTTTGTTTTGAATTTTCTCTTTGTTGCACTCAACATATGTTTCTTTTTTCTCTTTCCCTTTACTGTGGAAAATATGATGTATATTTTTCTGATTTGGAAAAAATACAATAGAGGTATAAGTAGAATATAAAAGAATAAACCTGTACACTAATCCATCCTGAAAATCGCGTGAAATAATTGTCCCTATAAATGCTTAGCCTAATTATGGAAATAAAACTGATCTTATTAACATTAAATCCTATTATGGGCTGCACAAATCAGAATTGGATGATTTTGATTAATATGTGCTGATCCTCCAACAGATTCTGATTGATATGCAGTGATCTCCTACACTAACTTTTCTTTTTTACATTGATGTCATACTTTATTGGGGTGGACTCTAATTATGTAGTTCTGAGTTGATTTACTTTTTTATTCGTACAGATACTTATCTGTAAACCAGCAGAAGTAAAAAAAGTTACAGGACTTCTTAATGAAAGCTGTCCTCCTTTACATTCTTGTTTGTCAGAAGACATGAATGGAATGGCGCATGCAATCTTAGAAGTAGTGGCTGGAGGAATTGTTCAAACTGCTAGCGATATTAACCGGTATGTTAGATGTACTCTTTTGAATTCTACAAAATCATTTCAAGATGTGGTAAAATCTGCACAAGAATCCCTTCGATGGTTGTGCCAAAGAAAATTTCTTGAATGGAATGAAGACACTAAACTGTATAATACCACACCTCTTGGACGAGCATCTTTTGGAAGCTCTCTTTGTCCAGAAGAATCGCTTGTAAGTGTTTGTCTACTTTTATTTAATTTTCTACTTTTATTTAGTTTCATTTCTTTTTTCCCCCTTGATCCATTTTGGGTTTATTACAGTCAAACTTTTCTTGTTTCTTTTGTGTTAGAATATATTAGGCATGTGAATTTGATGATTGGATACATGACATGTTAATTCTTTGTGCATAATACGTTAGAGACCCAAAATGTAGAAGACAAATAAATAGGGAAAATGAGAGAATATATGTATTATTTCCAAAATGAAACAAAACACATAGCAAGCACTTCCAGAGAGGTTAGCACCTCCTGGCCATAATAGAATTTCACAGTATCTTGTATCCTTGCTCCTCACTCACCTCCCTTTATATTATTCCACTACCATCACTCATTAACTAATTCTTTTGCACCCTTTGCCACCCCAACCTCTCTCTTCATGATGGGGAAAAACAACACAATACCAATACGTAGTACACTTTAATAGTTAATGCAGAAGAAATAAATCTCACTAACTTGCAAGAATCTATGAGGAACAACAACAAATGATTAGCAATAGCAAATTGCCAAAATCACAAAGATACCAAGATTTTAACATGGAAAACCCCTCAAAGCAAGGGTAAAAACTATGGGTCGTCCAAACCAAAGAAATAACTCCACTATGATCAATAAAGGCTACAAAGGAGTCTCAATCAAGTGCACAAAACAATGCTAACACCCAGCCAAACAACAAAGCAATAAAGCTTACAAATAGAGAACAAGGAAGATGAAAACCCCCCTAATACATAGCTACTGAGCGAACTGAATATCTCCCTACTCAGACCTTGTATCAACGATCCAACCGTTTAAAATAACAAATCAGGTGTTCTGAACCAGTTGTCAAATTTTCAGCTTGATCAAACGGTGAATGAATATGCAATACTAGTTTTACTGTTGCAGTTATGTGAGAAATCGAGAATCACTTTCTATCTTCATCTCTCTCAAAATGCTGTTGTTCTTATTGACTTGAGACCTTTCCTCTTACTCTCTTTCTAACTTTAGACTCCTTTCCACTTAGTTAAGTGAGACATCAAGTGGGCCTCAATTTGCGCCTTTTCTCCACATGGGTAGGATGCCCAATACCCAACAAATCTCTCCCTCACAATTGTTTGGAGATAACTGCCAAACCGGAAATCTCACATTAAACTTCAAACTTTCCTCTTGGCGATGCTTTAGTCATCATATCAACACCATTATCATCAATTCGAATTTTAACTAACTCCAGCAGTTTAGCATCCAAAGCATCACATGTTTATGAGAGATGCAACCTATAAGCAAGGAAATATTGCAAGAATATCTCATATAAAGGTTAACTTGACTTTGCGTTGCAGGTTGAGTTTCATAGCAATTGATTCCTTTAAAGAGATATATGAACATTGTTGGAATCGTATATTTCCATATTTATATAATTGTGTTGGACTTTGTTTGTGGTGATAATTGTTAATTCATATAAATTAGCTCTAACCATATATGTTTTATTTTATGCATAACATTGATTTTTGATTTCGTCTTGATTACACATCTTGATATTAGATTATATTTAAAGTATATTTGGATTGACTTGTATATGGATGAAACAATTGGAAGGTTATGATTTCACAACCCCATCTTAACTACCTTGCTAAGTTCATCATTCACAACCAACCTATTGAATATATATCACCCTTGCCAATAGCACCATAGTGCTCCAACAAATCACTTTTGACTTGCTCCCATGTCAAACACTCATGTTAATAAATACTAGATTTAAAGAAAAGAACGATACCCCTCCATGCAAACTTGGGTGAGGTTCACCTTCACCTCTTATGGGGTACCTTGGACTTGAAAATGCAACTTTGCTCTGACAATCCATCTTGTAGATCCTTCATTGTTGAAAATAACAACTCACATGTCTTTTACTTATTGAGGAAATTTTGATGGTGGGTCTTCACTTATTTGTGACATCTCTTGGTTAGCGGATTCTTCTAAGTTTGAAATCCCATTGGTGTTTGAGAACATCTCCATAAGATTTGCATGGTTCTCATTAGACCAAAGTTGCATAGTTGCAGAGTCGTCTTGTGTCCAACAACTTTCTTTTCCAAGGCTACAACCTTACCTCCATCTTCTTTGGTGGCGTATGTTGACACTACTCGTTTTGATCTTGTATTCAGTAGGTTAGACCAAATGTTAGAGACCCAAAAAGTAGAAGACAAAGAAACAAGCAAATTGAGAGAACATGTGTATGATTTCTAGAATGACAAAAAATACGAGAGGATGATTTTTCCTATATCTTCAGAGCATGCTCCTCCTTAGTTCTCCCCTCCCCCCTCTTATATTTCCAGTACTTCTCTCACTTTTTAAGTAATTCTGTTACACTGTTACACAATTCTCTTCAATCCCTTGTTTCTCCTATTGGAAGCTTTCCAAATCTTGTGCCTACTTTCAAAGTCTAAGCCCATATTCTCCAATCCTAACATAATAGTTCCTTGTAAGTTGTTTTTTTATTATATAATCATTTCCTTGTAAATACTAGGTTAAACTTAAAACTTGTATACACATGTGTTCTTGTGCAATTATCATCAATTCATTTTTGTCATTTTTAGGTTGATATTTGCATTGAAGTCCTTGTTAAATTTTGTGTTTGATTTGATTTCTTGTGAAGATGATGGTAGGATTATGTCCTTGTAAGCACTTGGTTAGAACCAATATATATACTTGTGTGTAATTTCTTTTGTACCATTATCCTAAAAGGATAATATTCAGTTTTTCTATATAATTTTGTCCATTGGTAACTTTAAAATATGGTAGGTAATTTGAGGTAGTATAGTCATGTTATTGGCATCAACTCATGCTTTCTTGATTTCTTAGATTGTGTTAGCTGATCTTTCAAGGGCAAGGGAAGGATTTGTCCTTGCATCTGACTTACATTTAGTATACTTGGTGACACCAATCAATGTTGATGTTGAGCCAAATTGGGAATTGTTCTATGAGCATTTTGTGAGATTGTCTCCTCTTGACCAGGTTGGTCTTCATTAAGCAGAATTCCATTTCTCTATTTTGGCAAAAGATGTTACTAGACTTGCTTGGAGTTCATTAGATGTTTACTATCACCTATCATCATCGGATGCATACGTAAGTCTTATTAATTTTGATATGCATGCAGTCAGTTGGCAATAGAGTAGGAGTGACAGAACCATTTTTGATGCATAAGGCGCATGGCGCACCACTACGTGCTTCAAGCAAGTCAAGACATAATACAAGATCACTGCACAATCAACAAAGAAGCCACAACTATGATGATCAAACACTTCGTGTTTGTAGAAGATTCTATGTTGCACTCATTTTGTCACTTCTAGTTCAGGTGCTTTTTTCTCTATTTTGTGGACTCAAATATTTCTATTCTTACAACTATTTTTATATGGCAGAGGAAATTCTAGCATGGTTTTTCCCTTGAAAACCTAAGCATTCCACTCCAAATGCAATCTCTAACCACAATAATGAGTAGAGTTGTCAAAATTGGCTTCATTCAATGTACTTGGCTGGCGGGGCTCTAAAATTTGAGGCCTGAAAAAATTGGACTAATTTGACTCATCCTAATGGGTCTTCCTAGACCATTGCAATGTTGGCCTAATATTATTATTTTTCTTTTGAATGCGATCTAAATTTAGAATGGCGTCATTGATATTGGATAGTAGAAAATATTAGAGACTCTAGAAATCCTTTATGGAAATATATTGGAAGCCATAATGGGTTAGGGTAGAAGTATCATGGACAAAAAAACACAATATATACATATAGTTATTTAAAAAAATGCAAAAATATAATTGTAATGAAATAATGATGAAAGGTAACTGTAATAAATAAGAATTGCAAGTCTCTAAATTCAAATTAAAATAAAAAAAATCAAAATACCACAAATTTCAAGTTCAAGACTTAAAAATAATATTACAAAATAATATAAATGTCCTAAATTTGTAATTATCTATCTCTTGAATCCCAACTTTTTATCTTCAGTGCCAATTTTGTTTATTGGAAAGTAGGTGATAGATTTTTTTAGAAAATTAAGAAAATAATTATTGAGTGGAAAAGAAAAATAAAAAATCTAGGGAGTTGAGTGATGTTGAATTAAAGGAAATTGAAAGAAAGAAACAACAACGATCTCTAACATTTGCTGCAGCAAATCCAAAGATATCTTTGTAGATTCTTGTGGTTCTGTGAATGTCTACTTCTAGGACTCCATGTGGGTTTCCAGTTCCTTTGTGGTCACCATCATACCTCAGACGACCCTAGGAAACTGATACCAATTGCAACAGCTAACATTCACTTAGAAATTATAGAGGATAGTGGGCTATGAAAATGATTATTGATTACCCCCAAAACTCTGTACAAAAGATTCTATGTATAATTCTGATTTCCACAGCTATAACTATTTTTACACCAGAATTAGACTGCTTATTTTATAAGCAACTAATAGTAGAATGAAGTCTATTTTTAATTCTGTTCACTACCTGTTATTACAACAACAATGTAAGCTGGTGGCTGAGTGGATGAAGTTTGGTAGAATGCCTAGGTTAAAGATCTGTTCTAATTGTTTGGTTTGGGTCGAGTTGTATGGCCCAACCCCTTTCTTTAAGAAAAAAAGCACGTGGGATAACTATTATATTAACCCACTTGGAAAATGAAAAGAGAAGAGAAGAGAAGATTAGGGTATTTAGTAACTTGGGTCGGGTTGGGCCATGTTGCGACTTACACCATGGTTGCTCTGAGCTGTCATGCTATGGCAGCCAGGAGAAAGTTTGCTACCGAAATCTGCCATGATTTTTTTATAACATTGATTAAAAATTTGGATAGGCTGAGATGGGCCAACAAGTATGTAGGCCATAAGGAATTCGGGTTCGCCCACCCTACCACATTTTTCACGCACTAGCTTACAATAATGGTTGAACAGACCATTTTTTACACTTTTAACAAAACGTGTACATTGGACTACCACAACATGTCTCATACTACTACAATTGCTAGGGCCTCTAGTCTATCAACAATGAAGGAAACATGTTTAAAGTTCTTAGACTTTAGGTTTGGATCTAATTCAATCTTGCAAAACTAGGTTGCAAGATAAGGTTTTGTTAGGATATAAGGAGATAGTTAGAACATTAATGGGTTAGTTTGATATAAATAGGGGAAGAAGGATAGGAGGGATTCAAATTTGTTTGTGTAAATTGAGCATTGGATATTTAGTCTGAGAAAGGAGGAATCCTTTGGGAAGGGGCAACCCTTAGAGGAGAGTATTCTCTCCTATGCAATTTTCTTTTCATCCTATTCATTAATGTCATTCTTTCTTTTCAATTCTTGGTTCGTAATAGGTTTGCACCCAATTTTTTTAAGCCATGTCACTTATTGATGTGAAACCTAACCACCACCCATGATATTGCAGTTAAGATAACCACCAAGGGTGACTGCACGTAAGACAACCTTCCAACAATCTCCCTCAAGCCCATGACATATGCAGGTGACCCAACAAGTGATCTAGGATATACTTTGATACCATCTAAGAATTTGGTTTGGACATAACTTACATAATTTGTTTGTAAGATGAGGTTTGCACCCCACTTACATGTATTCCATTGTAGCCACATTACCAGGTGATGTGTACCTAAATAACCACCCTTGATTTTGTAATCAAGGCAAACCCAATTTAACGTGACTTTTCACCAATAGTTTTCATCATTAACATGTTAAAAGTCTCTAAAAAGCTCATATCCATTGGAAAAAGGGATATTTTTTTTTCAAGCTATCACATGAAAGATATCATAAAACATAAAAAAGATACAAACAAACATAGGGGACTAGGCCAAAACCTATGCTGAAAAATCAAGAAACTCCCAAAAACTAAAAAAGTGAAACATGGGGAGTTTAGATCTGTTATGGAAGAAGTTTAAAGAAATGGATAAAATATTTATTCTCCTATTATTATATTTATTAAGAGTGATATTAATTTTTTCTTAACATTGATGAAAAAGTAAGATCATTTGAAACATTGAATTGTATCGGTGATACTTAATTACATAGATTCATTCATGTATCATAACATAAGATTCATTTGATATTTGAATTGGTAGAGAGCAAAATGTATCAAATCTTAAGATTTGAATCAGAAGATTTTGATAACTATGTCTGTTATGACATAACGAAGGAGAAATTAGTTAAGATAGTTAGAATACTGCTGAGTTAGTTACTTGAGGTGTTAGAGAAAAATAGAGGGAGAGGAGAGAAAAGGATGTTGATTATCCCTGGAATTTCATTAGAGCTTATTTTATTTCTTGTGTAAATGTGATGTTTTGAAGGAAACTCCTGTGGGTGAAGTTTGTGAAGCATTCAAAGTTGCTAGGGGAATGGTTCAATCCTTGCAAGAGAATGCTGGTAGGTTTGCATCTATGGTTGCTGTGTTTTGTGAAAGACTTGGATGGCAAGATCTTGAAGGCTTAGTTGCTAAGTTTCAAAATCGCGTATCGTTTGGAGTTAGAGCAGAGATTGTAGAACTTACCACCATTCCCTATGTGAAAGTAAGCACTAAGCACACTCAAGTTCTGTGATTGCTTGACATGCTCCTTGGTATAATTTTATTTGCTTGTACTAGTAATCTTATGCCCTGTTTCTTTCATTCAATTTGCAGGGTTCCCGAGCCAGATCACTCTATAAAGCAGGTTTACGTACACCTCTTGCAATTGCTGAAGCATCCATTCCCGAGATAGTAAAAGCACTTTTTGAGTCTTCATCGTGGGCCACAGAAGGTGATCTGTGGATTAAGTTTTCTAAATTCTGTTATGTTGGTTTAAGTTTAATATTTTCATATAGGTTGAGATAGTATTGATTATTCTTAGTAACTATATATGGTAAACTGTAAATATGGAACCAAATTAACTAAATTAACATTTTTTCATAGAGAAAAGCCCATTATCAATGTACTGTGCTTTTAATTTATCCAAGTTAATCTTTTTTATGTACATTTTGCTTAATTCATTAAATTGATTTTCTTAACTTGGGAGTGTGTGTGTGAAGCTGCCTTACATTTTCCTTGTTTTATGAGTTGATTTTGTTTCATTGAAAGGTTCTGGCCAAAGGAACTTACAATTTGGGTTAGCAAAAAAGATAAAGAATGGTGCTCGCAAGATTGTTCTTGATCAAGCTGAGGAGGCTAGTAATGCTGCTTTCTCAACCTTTAAGTCTCTTGGGTTTAGTGTCCCACCGTTTGCTCCTCGCCTATTATCTTCTGCTACTCATGATTCTATCCGGCAAGAAGCTGGAAGTACTATCGGAAGTGACACAACTGACACTAGTTGTAATTTTGTTGATGCAAATCACATTGATAATTCTAATAAATTTACTTCTGACAAAGAAAAAGAAGACTTAATTAAATTATCTGTTAATGGTGCTCTGGCTTCTGTGGAAGGAAAATTAAGCAGCAGTATGCTATGTAGCTTGTCCACTTTTCCAGTTGCAGGATCGATAATGGATAAGCAGAATGGGACTTTTGACCTTGCTAAAAATTCAGACATGTCCAACTTTTCTGCTCCATTTCAGAAACCAAAAGATAAATCTCGTGTACATGATGGGCCCCATGCTCATTGTACAGAGGAACAACATAAGAATGGAAATTTGACCAGTGGTAATTGTGATTGGTCAAGCAAGAAAGGACCCATTAATGCAGTTAGTGGTCCAGGTGGGCTTGATGCGTTTTTGGAAATATGGGACACTTTGCCAGAGTTCTACTTTGATATCCATCACATCAAACGATTGGAATTGCACTCTGCTGCCCCCTTTGAAATACATGGCATAGCCGTTTGTTGGGAAAACTCTCCTGTGTATTACATTAATCTTCCCAGAGATATTCTGTTTTCTGACAAAGGAAAAGATGACTGTTTATCTGTGAGTGCATGCAGCCATAAACAGAAAGTTTCATCTTTTAACTCTAACCAAGATTTGGAGATTGCTAGGATTAGGTGGGGTAGAATTAGTAAAATAATAGGGAAAAGAAATGTCAGAAAGTTCACCTGGAATTTGAAAATTCAGATTCAGGTGCTGAAAAGGCCCGCATTTCCGGTTCAAAAATTCAGATGTTTGGACACACCTGGAAAAATTGTGGACCTTGATGTTATAGACAATTCTTATGTGTTGTTTCCCCCTATTCATGTTCAGGATGCAATTGATCTATGTATTGTGGCTTGGATTCTTTGGCCTGATGAAGAGAGTAGCTCTACTCCAGACCTGGATAAGGTAATGTAAATGCTTGTACTGCTTCCATGAATGTGCAGACTTGTTCCTTTATTTGGCATCAATTTTTGGTGATTTGACAGTGTATCTTACGAGTGTCAACAATTGTGGTTGACAATATAGGAGTTGAAGAAGAGGTTATCCTCTGACGAAGCTGCAGTTGCCAATCAGAGTGGTAGGTGGAGGAATCAGATGCGAAGGGCTGCTCATAATGGTTGCTGTCGTCGAGTTGCTCAAACACGAGCATTATGTTCCGCTCTTTGGAAATTACTTGTTTCTGAGGATCTTGCTGAAGTGCTTATGGGAATAGAAGTCCCGCTGGTAAGTATTTATGAAGCTTTGGTATACTTGGAAGCGTGTCTGATGAGTATTTTACACCAATTTTTCTTTAAATGCAATTTTTATGTCTTATATTGTACAGGCAATATACCTATAAAAATAAAATGATAATCCAATATTGAACAATTTCTGGATTTATGTAGAATGCTCTTATCAATATGTGTGATGGATACATCTTAATTAATCATTCACTTAACACAGCATGGTTGTTGGATTTTATTTTTGTTGAAGATTCCATATAGACTAGAGATATGACCAAATTATACTATGTAAGTGGGTGCAAACCTCATCTTAAAAGTCGGTTTTGTAAGGTTGAGTTAGTTCTAAAACTCACTTTCTAATATGTTCATAAGAGTCTATCCTAGCATGGGTTGTTTGGTCTATTATGTCATTCATTATCGAGTCATAATTGGACCAACCACAAAAATCTTGTCCAAACTTGAGATGTTTAGTCCTCAATGTGAGGGGATGAGATAGAGACCCCACATCAATTAGAGATATAACCAAATTATAGTATATAAGTAGGTGTAAACCTCATTTTACATGCATGTTTTGTGAGGTTGAGTTAGGCATGAAGTTCATTTTCTAAGAGTTTTCATGATTTCTAACACTTGCAAATTGTTTAAAAAATTAGAAAGATTTAAATATAAAACCATTTATAAGCCTTCACCTCACTTGTTATTTTTTATTTGTGAGGTCGTTGATGATGTTTGTATTGGCCTTAATGATGACATGGCCTAGGGTTTGATTCATGCTATCTCTATGCCACCAAATAAAAGTTGGGTTTCAGCTCAATGTAGCTTAAGCTTTGCATAATCTATAATTAACTTAAGAATAATACATACAATTGAAAGAAGATTGAATATATTTCTGAATGTTTTTACAAATATGATTATAGTCTAAATTTATAAACTTTTTACAACTAATTAAGAAAAGAATGGGTAATTAAAGCTAAACAAATAAAATAAAATCACCAAAATATATTAAATCTGTCCTAATAAATAAAAAACAGGATCTGCACTAATTATGGAATAATTATCTCCTAATTATGCAACATACTAATTTAGAGTGTGTATTTCCCTCTCTTAGGATCTCATATTTATAACAATTTTAGACACATAAGATACAATATGAGAGGGAAGAGAAGAGAATATGAAAAGATTGATCTAGGAATTGGGTGTAGCACAAAGCATACAACACCTTTACAATAAACTCTACGATTATTTAAGCTAACAAATTGAAATCAATAGGCTTTGGCATGAGGGAGCATATTAGATATAAAATTGTGTAGAAGTCACCTTATAGCTTGAGTTTTTGTGGAATTTCGTTCTTTACACATTTTATTTATATTGGATATTGATATCTTTATGCTGAAGTTCACCTTTAGTGAAGAATGTAAATATTGAACTATGTTTTTAACTTTATATATTTTGTGTCATGGCATAAAAAGGATTAGGTTAAGTTTGTAAACTTTTACACTTACCACTTAGAGATTCATTGTAGTAGGTGTTTTGTTGATCTTTACTGCTAATCTATAAATTCGTTATTGCAAGGAAACATCAATAAATGTGTGAGCTTTTATTGGTAAAGTGTGTTATTTGTGAATTTTAAGACATTAGAGCACAAAATAAGTTTGGATTAATATTGTAGGCATGATAAGAACTTTTCGAAGAAGTCATTTGATCTCTCTCTCCACATATAAATATATATGTTGTAGTTTTAATTCTAATTTAAGTCCGTGCTACAAATATGAAGCAAGAAGGATGAGAAACTGATCAGTTTAGGATAAGGAATCAAGAAAAAAGGAGGAAGATTTTTATTAGCTGTGCTGAGTTACCTTTTTGTTTACTTTATGACTTATATGCACATTAATTTAAATGGGTATATTAGAACCAAAATATATTGAACCAATTCAACCCCTGTAGCTAGCTCACAGGAGAGAAGTGCTAAAGTTGATAACTCATACTTTGCCTTTATACCTAAGTTGATGTGTGATCTTAACATGTCAATGGCTGAATATGTTAGGTGAATGTTCTTGCTGACATGGAACTTTGGGGAATTGGTGTTGATTTGGAGAGATGCATCCAGGCTCGTAAATTGTTGGTTAACAGGCTAAAGCATCTTGAGAAGGAAGCTTATAAACTGGCTGGGATAACATTCTCACTAAATATGCCAGCAGATATAGCAAAAGTGCTGTTTGAACACTTGAAGCTGCCCATACCAAATGTGAAAAATAAGGGAAAACAACATCCGAGTACTGGCAAACACTGTTTGGATGCGCTGAGGTACTGAGAACTTTCTGTTTCCCATATGTTTGTTGTTGTGGTTGTTCTGTTTATAGTGACTTCAGAGTATAAATACAAGAATAATAGCAATTTGCCACTCGTAGGTTTTCAAACCTGCAGATTCGTATTGCACTTAGATCTCCATTGTCTTTGATTTTTATCTTCTACAAAAGGATTTGTGGATGGAGGGGGTTTATTAGTACCGGCCTTATCCCAATAGATGGGTGGCTTACATGATCAGTTGGTACAATTAGGCTCTATCAAAAGCCATATTTTTTGTAAAAAGGGGGCTTACATTTTTTGATATATTGAAGTGTTTTGTTTTTATAATTAAAGTTTAAAATAAGCTCAGTTTAGTTTGATTATTTGACGTGGTGCAGTAGACAACATAATTAACGCATGGCTTGAGAGAGTTTAGTGTAATTAACTTCAGATTGAATGAAACTATCTTCTTCACAAGACCTGTCCATCTCATTACAACTTGATAGAGACACAACTGAAGTAGAAAGATGAAGCCATAAAAAGGATAAAAAGAAAGTATAATTGATGCTTTGAGATGGACCATATGACTGACCTTTCCCAGTTTGTTTTGTTTGCCATCTGTGGTTTTGCTTTAATTTGGATTGTGAAACATAAAGTTTTAAATAGAGATACACATTGTATGTTTATGAATTTTGAGATAAGACTACCTTTGGTCAATGACCATTTCATATCAGCAAATATCTTAGAATCATCTCTTAATAATTGTGCACTCTTGTGGATATGAGTGACACAAGAAACTATATTGCCGGTTATAATTACAGAGATAAGGAACTGATCTTATATAATCAAGAATATTGCTATGATAATAGAAATAAGGAATTGATCCTATATAATTAAGAATATCTAGATTATATATCTATTATATATCAAGAAGGTGCTTAGTAATGACTTCTTTGACATTGTCAAAACCCTATGAGTTATCTTGCAGTTAATATTTCCTTTTACAATTTTAATTACATTCCATAAATAGACTGTCAATATATTTTATATTTATTGTATAAGGATCATTGATTCTAAATTGTGGGAATAGATTATATCCATTATAAATCAGGATCTTTAGTTATTAAGTCTTCGTATTTTTTTTTAAGAGCAATTGCTCCTCTATGAATAATATCATAAACGGTTCTTTTGACATGGTATTAGCACTTTAAAATCTATTGATTTTATAATCTCTTGTATGTTTAAGAGCAATTCCATTTTGTTGAGGGGTGTTCACACAGGTTAATTCATGAATAACTCCATTTTCCTTAAGTAACTTGGAAAGGTTTTGGTTCACATATTCTCTTCCATTATAAGAATACAATCTTTTAATCGGGCTTCCAAATTGTGTTTGAACCATTCGGTAAAAATTGACAAATAAGTGAAAAACTTCAAACTTATTTGTCATAAGGAATATCCAGGTAACCCGAGTACAATCATCAATAAATGAAACAAACCATTTTGCACAAGAGATATTAGGAATAGGTGAAGGTCTCTATACATCTGAATGAATAAAATCAAAAGGTTTAGAACTTCTATTACTATTGGGAAAAAAAGTTGTCTGATGGTGTTAAGCAAACTGGCAAAATGAAAAGACTCAACAAACACTTTTGTAAATGAAACATGAAATAAGGACTTTAGGGTACTAAATAGAGGATGACCAAGATGTTTGTGTTGAAGCCATATTTGAGAGGATGACCGATTTATGGCCTTGCTGAAGATTAGAAGTGTGTGCCTGTAGTCTAGCACACTTTTTATTTTCTTCTTGCTGTAAGTAATATAACCACCCTGTTCTTTAGCAATTCCAATAGTCTTCTCCGTGGCAAGATCCTGAAACACACAATGAGAATGGAAAAATACCACTGTACAATTTAAATCTTGGGTAACCTTTTGAAGAGACAAGAGGTCATGATGTTGGCATAAAGGCTTTTTCATTCTTGATAAGAGTGAATGAAATCCTGAAACAAAGGAAAATGTGATAACTCAAGGACCTCAACTTCTTGAATACACTCTCTTTGAAGTTGAGAACTAGGAAAGAAAGACTTCATTTCATGAAAGGTAACATCCTTGGAGATAGCCTTTACGACTTTGATGGAGATATCTTTGTATGAAGACACATTTGATGACCTGAGGATCTAACTTACCCTGATAAGGACTATGAACATGGACAAAAACAAGACAACCAAAGACACGACTCTGAAGACTAGCCATAATGGGAATAGAAGGATAGAATGTGGTCATAAGTTGAATAAGACTAACGCCCTCTAGAAATCGAGAGGGTAATCTATTGATCAATTAAGTGGCTCTCAAGACTACTTCTTTCCAGTAAGATCTAGGAACAGACGTTTGAAAGAGTAAAAACTCTAGTAACCTTAAGGAACCTGAAAAGGTTTTGGTTCACATATTCTCTTCTATTATCATAACACAATCTCTTAATTGGGCTTCCAAATTGTATTTGAACCATTCGGTAAAAATTGGCAAACAAGTGAAAAACTTCAGACTTATTTGTCATGAGGAATAGGTGAAACTTCAGGTAACCCGAGTACAATTATCAATAAATGAAACAAACCATTTTGCACTCGAGATATTAGGAATAGGTGAAGGTCCCCATAGATCTGAATGAATAAGATAAAAAATTTTAGAACTTCTATTATTCTAGGGAAGAAAGGTTGTCCGATGGTGTTTAGCAAACGAACAAACATAACAATGAAAAGACTCAACAAAAAGTTTTGTAAATAAATCAGGAAATAAAGAATTTAGGGTACTAAATGGAGGATGACCAAGACATGTATGTTGAAACCATATATGAGAGGATGACCAAGATTCAGGGCCTGACTGAAGATTAAAAGTGGCTTGCATGTAAGTAGTATAACTCGCTCTACTCTTTAGCAACTCCAATCTTCTTCCCCGTGGCAAGATCTTGGAAAACACAATGGGAATGAAAAAATAACACTGCACAATTTAAATCTTGGGTATTGTGTACTGTGTTCTTATTGGAGGTAATTTGATATCATGGAAAAGTAAGAAACAAAATGTGGCAAGGTCAAGTGTAGAGGCAAACATATGTGGCTAAAACAACTCCTTGAAGAACTTAAATTTGAAGAAAGTTCTCAAATGCATCTTCTATGTGCAACTAGGTAGTATTACATATTACCTTTGATCTTGTCTTTCATGAGGGAACCAAACATATTGAGGTGAATTCTCATTCCATAAAAGCAAAATTGGAGTCTGGGGATATCATTAGTAGATATGTTAACTCTAATCAACAGTTGGCTGATGTATTCATCAACTCTCATATGACCGATGATCAATTATATCTTCAACAATCTTGGCACATATGTCCTATATGCTCCAGTTTGAGGGAGAATGTTATAATTCTAGAAAATAAAATAAGGCGGTGTTCTTATATAGTCAAGAATATTTAAATTATATATGTATTACTAGGAACATTTTTATTTATTCCTGTATCATCTTTGTTAGAAGCTAACAAATCTCTTCTATTTACTGTATTGATTCCTTTTTCTGAATATAAATAAAGCACTCATGCTGCATCGGAAACATCTTTTTTCAGTTCAGTGTTTCTCTCTTCCTTAGAATTTAACACATGCTTTATAAACATCCCATTGTTCCAGTCATCTAGAAAATTTGATTTTTTTTCAGGCATGAACATCCCATTGTTCCAGTCATTAAAGAACATCGAACAATGGCAAAACTGTTGAACTCTACGTTAGGATCAATTTGTTCTTTGGCTAGGCTATCTGTAAGCACACAAAAGTATACACTACATGGTCATTGGCACCAAACATCTACGGCAACTGGTCGCCTTTCAATGGAGGAACCTAATCTTCAGGTTTGGGTTCTTTTTTTAACATGTCTTCTGCCTTTTCCTCCAGTTAACTGCTATATATAATGTTAGAAATGCATAATATAGAGATTCATGTGTCTTCACCTAATAGCTTAAACATTTGGGATTATTGGATCATGAGTTATTGCATGGTATGAAAGCCTCTATTTGACAAAGTAGTCTACACTTTGATGCTTGTTGCTTTGATTTTTCTAATAAAGAAAAAGTTATTTCAACACTAGGTAAGTCGGTTTGTGGTTTATGCATTGTCCACGCTTTAATCCCAAAGAGCTCTTGAATGAGGGGGCATTCTAGAAATGTAATACAAATTATTTGTTTGTCTGCACCAGATAGCTTAAGCTTTTGAAAGTTGGTTCAATCAATTTATTGTTATATACTGTCTTGTTGAGTGCTGCAGTGTGTTGAACATATGGTACACTTCAAAATGAAAGAGAAGGAAAATGAAGGTGATGCTGATGAAAATCATTGTAGAATTAATGTTCGTGATTTTTTTGTTCCCACTCAGGTGATTGGCTTTTAATTTTATTGTTTCGTCTGTACTTGTGTGTTTCTTATTGTAGAACAGTTTTTACAATCTCGGACTAAGAAAAGTATTGGTGAATATCTTTAAATAGAATTTTATTGTTGTTTATTGCTTGATACCTACTGAGATTCTAGTCACATTTAAAGCAGAACAAAACAAACACTCTCTGTTGCTTTATCGCTGGCCATGGTTTTACAAGACACTAGCCTGATTAAAATTTGTCCTTATACCCTAGATAATTGATACCATAATTGATAATTATTTTCTTTTCCTCCCTTACAACAATACGCTATCCCTGAGACAGAGTATTCACTGCCCCAAAACTGCAAGTAACTTCTCACTCCTCATTACTCAACTTATATATACCTCTACTGCATAAAACTACTACTAGTTATTTTCTACACATAACTACCATCTTAAAGTTTGTATGCGTTACTGTCATTCTGGAATTTCTAATATAGAACTGTTTTCTAAAACAGATATTCTACATTTCCCATCACATTTCCTTCATTTTATACTCTATTACTGCCTCTGTTTTCTTTTTAGTTTTCATTGTAAATTTCTCTTGTGTTTTAAATATTTGGTATACCTGTGGTCATCCTCATTTATTATTTCCTTGCAGGAGAACTGGTTACTGTTAACAGCGGATTATTCGCAGATAGAATTGAGATTGATGGCACACTTCTCCAAAGACCCTTCACTTGTTGAGCTTCTCAGTAAACCTGATGGTGATGTCTTTAAAATGATGGCAGCAAGATGGACTGGGTGTTCGGAGGTCTCTGTGGATTCTCAGGAGAGAGAGCAGACCAAAAGGATGGTGTATGGTATTCTTTATGGTATGGGTGTCAACAGCCTTGCAGAACAACTGGATTGCAGTTCTGATGAAGCTGCTGAAAAGATTGCTAATTTCAAAAGCTCTTTTCCTGGTGTTGCTTCCTGGCTTCGTGAAGCTGTTGCGTCTTGCCGTAGTAAAGGGTAAGGAGATCTTGTTTTACTTTTGGTCATCCCAACTCTAATATCTCTTTGCAGTGATACAGTAACTAAGATACTCTAGCCGTACTAAGCATTGGATACCCTTGTTTGGACAATATTTAGATTATTTAGTGCCAATGTTGTTTTTATTTCTACAAGGGGATATTTTTTGGTAGGATTTAAAATATTGTTCCCTTGATACAAATTGATATTTTTCTCGGTATTTCAACTATTTTAATCTCTGTTGTAATTTGTACGCTAGTTATTTTTTTTGTGATATCTATATCTAACCATGTTGGAAACTGTGCTAGACAATGATAAAGGTGATTTATTATAGCATTATGATTTAAAACATTATTGTTAAACTCGAGTTATGTTTGGGAATTGTGGATTACATTCTATATGCATGATCCAGATATGTGGAGACTCTAAAGGGAAGGAAGCGGTTTTTGTCAAAAATAAAATTTGGCAGCAGTGCTGAAAAATCAAAAGCTCAAAGGCAAGCTGTAAATTCTATTTGTCAGGTTAGTATAATTTATTTCTCTTCGCAGTGACGACGATTACTTCAGAACATGTCACAATATTCTTGCTTGCGTAATTTCCTTTTCTCTCTACACCACCCAGGGATCTGCTGCTGACATAATTAAGATTGCAATGATAAGAATTTACTCTGAAATTGTCATTGGATTTGATAGTCTGGATTCCACTTCATCTGTGGCAACCGAGTTTCAGATGCTTAAAGAACGTTGCCGGATTCTGTTACAGGTAAAATTTAGAGGATTCGGTTTTTCTTTTGTTTGTTTGTGTTTACATCTTTTATTGATTGTTAATAGGTACACGATGAATTAGTGTTGGAAGTTGATCCTTCTGTCATAAAAGAAGCAGCCCTATTATTACAGACAAGCATGGAGAATGCAGTCTCACTTCTTGGTTTGTTTTACATAAATTAAATTATTTTGGGTTTTCAGGAGGGTGGGGGGGTTGAAGATCGAGGTTGATAATATGAATTGAAGGATTGTAAAATAACATTCACTGTTTTACATTTATGATTCTGCAGTTCCTTTGCGTGTTAAACTTAAGGTTGGAAGAACATGGGGATCTTTGGAGCCATTTACGCCTGATAAAATTCAAGGATGACACACTTGTAGCTGCATCATGAAGCACCAACTTTTTTTTTCACGACCCAAGGATTCGAAGATTTGGCATGGTGAAGAATCCGATTGATTGCACGGGGAAAGAATTTTGACGACGAGGCCTACGGTGTAATAATATCTAGAGTCCTCTGAGTAAAAGGCAAAAGGGTAATGTTTCTTGGACACCATATCCGTCTACAAGAGAATAAACTAGAAGATAGCAAAGTGATAGATGTAACAGGTAATATGGTGAGAAGAAAAGATGGGGTGAAGCGTGAGTGTAATATTGAGGTGTCTTATGTACTTCCATGACTAGCAAGTAATGACAATGCTGTCATTCATTAATTCATTTTTTTAAGGATAGGAAGACAACTTTTAGGGATTTTCTATATATTTAAGTATCTAGTTTTGGGGCTGAGTTGGAAAGAAAAAGGACTTGATCATCTCTCCTCAATGCTAATGTAAAACAAAACTATTTTACTCTATTGATTTATTTATACACAAATCTTAATTCTATTGATTTATTTATACACAAATCTTAATTCTCTTTTTAGTCTAAAATAAGAAATACAAAGTGTACATTCCAGTACACGCTCTATGTCTAAATTTTGTTAAACATTGATGTGCAAATCACAAACACCTATCCTGAAATACATGGACAGGTTTTTACATGAATTAAAAAGCTTTATATATATATATATATATATATATATATATATAATATAATACAGATCGAACCAATTTCGAGGTAACTTTCACCACTTGTCAATACCACATAATTTGCCAAAAAATAATTTGAATAGTTTTCGTATCTCAACCTCATTCTCAGGATTCCGCGGTGATATTTTTATCATTTATCTTTGAAACTCTCTCTTAAAGAAATCGTGAAGAACGATCTTTTCTTAGTTTTTTATCTGTCAAAAGACCAACTGATCTTTTGTTGCAAGTTTTACTCAAATTGTGATACTTTATTTTTTTTTCTCCAATGCAGTTTTTTTTCGTTGTTGCAGGACTTTAATTATTTTTTTTTTAAAGTATTTTAAAATCATTAACTTACTTATTTTATGTTTTTGAAGAAGCAAATTTTGCATTAGGGTTTATTTACTTTCATTTAAGTCTAATTTGTAATTTTTTTCACAAGTTTGACAATTGTGTACATGTATACTAAAGATATTTTTCTAATAATTGCATGAAACATCTGTTGGATTGAGGTGTAGTTTTGAATTTTGAAATAACAATGGTTATAATATTATATATATATATATATATATATATATATGGTGTTGTATTCAATTATTGATTCATTTTGTTTTGGTTTTTCTCATTCTCCATAGAGTTAGTTACAGAAGCATGAACATGTAATCTTTGAACATCATTAGGTGACAAATTGAAAGTTGTTGTATGGTATTATTAAGTATTTTATTCTAACTTTTTTTGTGTGTTTTAAACCGTGTTTTTATTTTTACTTGGCAACAAATTGTGTATAATGTTTTTAACGCTATTTTTTAATCTTAGTCTTTCAAGTGCGATTTTGGTTGCATTTGTTATTGTGATTTGTTCAACTCATTTTTGTTCACTTTGTATTACAAGTTTTTAACGCCATCTCTACATATTCTTTGAGCTATCATTTTGGTCGCACATGTTATTTTTATATCTTAGTCTTTAAACTATGATTTTGGTTGCATCTATTACTGTGATTAGTTGAACTCATTTTTGTTCACTCTGTATTATAGGTTTTTAACACTATTAGTGTATTTTAATCGTTTAATGTGATTTCGGTTGAATCTCTTATTCGATATGTTACATTCTTTAACAACTGTAATTACAAGTTTTGTTGCTTTCATCGTGGAGACAAATAATTTTTCCGTTTAATTATATATTTTATTCATTTTCCATGTTGGTTGTTTTTCTTAATTGCTTTAGTCATTTTCCATAAGTGCTTTGACTTTGTTGTTCCAAAAGTAGAGTCTTTTAAGATCTTTATTGGGTATTCTGTGAAGATATGTTGGACATCTTTAGCAACATCTAATTATGACATTAACAAATTTTCTATTTGATGAGTTTTGTTATATAATACAAGTGTGCTAATCCATTGCTTTCATTGATAGTTGAGACACATTAGGTTTGCATGGAGGTAAATGGCTAATCATTTTCAATGTTGTTACTAAATATATTTATTATGGTTTATTGCTTTATGTCATTTCACTCATGTGTTATGACTTGGCCCTTACCATACTTCAACAAGCAAAGTCTTTTTAGTTTAATTTTGTAATATATATTATTATTAATTTTCTTTAAATTATTAATTTTTAAGGTTATTTTTAGTTTTTAATTTTGAAACGTGATAATTGTAAGGATCTTTCGAGAATGAATTACCCAAATATGTCAATTAAAAGTATGTTATAAATAAATTCTTTACACAACTTATTTTTTATTCATAGTCCTTTTGTCACCCTTTGTTCCATTACCCTTTTTTTTTATTTCGTATTCCTTTCTTCAGTGTTTTTCTGGTCAACAAAATAGTGGAAAAGTCAGGAGATAGTTGTATTGGAAACCAAGGCCAAGTTCAACACCATGAGCCTTATCGATGATGTATGTTTCATTTGTTGAAATAAGGGGAATCTATGTACGAGAGGGGAGGAGTGATTTGTACTTAGAAAGATTTTTTCAAATAATTGTTTACAACAATTTAGACAGAATTTTAACAGGTTGTTTTCTAAAACAACAAATTGATTTTTTAGTTGAAATACACTAATAAACAAAATGAATTTGTTTTATTGAAAAACAATTGATTAAAATCTTTAATACACATATCCTAAAACACAATCTTGTAAATACAAAATATAGTTTGGAAAGATCTAAATCTATTTTAAAAATCAAATATCTGAATAAAAAATATAGTTTTGAAAGATCTAAATTTGTTTTAACAATCTTGAATTAATTTCAACAAGTTATTTTTGGATTTAACATATTGTTTTTTATGATCAAGAATTACAGAAAAAGAGATTTTTAGAAATTACATGATAAGTGCAGAATTTAGAAGTACCAATTAATGTTTTTAAGAAAACTTTTGTTTCAATTTATCTTGTTAATCAGTAAATACAAATTGATACAAAATATCTCAATGTTCAATGTAACTTTCAAGATACCACTAGTTTAATCTAAAAACTTTTCAGTATTTTCAATTAATTGATTTAAAAGATAACAAATTGAAAAACTGTAACTTTCCAAAAAACAAAAATTAGAACCAGTTGAAAAACATTTTAATCAGTTAAAAAAGTGTTTGTTCTTTGATTCATCATCATTTATTAAGGCAAAAGATAAATCAAGACACATAATAAAAAATAAACTACATAGAGACTTAAAGGCAACAAGTCTTCAACATTGCTTCATCAAACATCAAAGTTGGATCCTTGAGATATTCAACATCATCTTCATTTTTAATGGTAATGTTATTCTTTTGCAAATTGTAATGAATGACTAACCATTTAATTTTTTGATTTTAAAAGGAAATTGACTTTGTTGATTGTGGGTTCGCTATACATTTTGAAATGGAATTTGGACCAATATGGTGTTTGGCGGACATTGGAGGCACTACCATGTCCCGTACAAAATGAATTTGTTGTACTCTCAGATTGCTGAAGGGTGGTTGGAATTACGGGAGTTATATGGTTTTAAAGTATACCATCATATATTGTTTCGTTATGTCGGTGACAATTGATTTCATAATATTGTGTTCAATAGAAAGACTTCTCCATTTTTTGTGTTGAGATATTTTGATCAAATTCAGGGCCAAACACCACTATTTTTTATCAAATAAAAGTTGTTCTCCATGGGCATTTAAAGGAAGTCAACTACAACATTCTAATTGATTAGTTTCTTAGAAGATGTATACAATTTGGAAGTGGCAAGAGGGAATTTTGTGAATTTCATGTTCTTGGTGAAAGGGACAAACTGATTTTTAAGTTTCATAGTGGGAAACCCTCTGTAGTTAACAGGGTCATTGTGGTTTCCTAAAGAAGTTTGTACCGTCCCGTATCCGGGCGTTGACAAAGTCAAGGTCAAAGTCAACGCCTGGAGTTGAAGTCAACACAAGGCGTTGCCTAGGTGAAGAGACGCCAAGTGCCAGCGTCGCCAAGAAGAAGCGTCGCCAAGGCAAGGCGTCGCCTAGGTGAAGGCGTCGCCTAGGTGAAGGCGTCGCCCAACCAGGGCGTCGCCAAGGTCAAATATCACTAAGGCAAGGCAATCACAGTGTGGTTCCCCGATACCCATGGGCAGGAAAGACCATGGAGGGAGCGACGCCGTGGAAGGCCTCAGGTCCCGATGATCCGGGGTAGTGATAAAGAGAAGAGAAAGGTGGCTTCAAGGCCATAGTGACAGCACCAGTGTAGGGCAGCCTGACTCGTGAAGTACCCCTGCCGCCCCAGAGACGCCTTTGGGACAGATACGACTCAAGAGGAGGGTCACGCCCAGGGTAGCCGGGTGCAGGGTACGAGAGGAAGGCAGATACGCTCTCAAAGTGAGTGACTAGATGATTGGGGGCATGAGTTGGCACCCAAAGAGTCACCCCAGTAGCACTCCCAAGCAGGAGGACTCACACGCAGAAACGTCCCCAGATGGGGTCATGGCGGCGTGAGGCCCTCCACGTGTACGACAACCAGGTCAGAATAGAAACGCCCTTTAGTCAGGTACCAGGTAATTAAAGTCATTCAATACAGTTTCTGTTTCGAGCGTTTCAGGTACTATAAAGACTCCCAAGCGTTTCAACGTCTTAAATGCGCTACGTTTCTAATTAGACGCGTTAATTAAGTGCGTTACGTTTTATGATTAAAAGCGCTTTAAGGCGCTTTAAATGCTTGGGTAGTTTAAATAGCACTGAGAATGTTGGAAACAGGGTTGGAACTTTTGGAAAATTTCCCAGAAACTCTCTAGTTGCTTGCTCGAGCCTTGAGGTTATGCACAAGGGACTAGGGAAAGATTTTTGCTAGAAGAAGAAAGATACACTAGACACAGTTCTTTTTTACCACCTTCAGAGTGCCATACGCGGTGCTCCGATACGGAGGTACACAGTTTTTGGTGTTTCTTGCTGGCTGACTTGAGCGTCAGAGTGCAAACGGCCGCTAGGGCGCCCTTTTGTCCTTCTTTGCAGGATTACACAGGTAACCAGTGGGAAGGAGTCCCTAGCTGACGGTTGAGGTCGCGCACGAAGATGTCCCAGGTCAACCGGACGGAACAAAGTTGTTTTTGTTTTTGCTCTTTGTTCATTTTGGCAAATGTTTCCCTTTAATGAAAACAAGACAATTTTACATTTCATTTTTTTCGTAACTTTTATTGTTATCTAATCAATATTTGACGTATGCTACTTTTTTTGGGTTATTCATTCTTTGGATTAAAGACATTTGCATTAGTCCTTTTTTATATTGTTTTTGTTAGAATTATAGGCCTTAAACAAGAGGGGGTGAATTTTTTTGAAAGATTTTCGCAAGTATTAATCAATCAATTAGAAATTTGTTCAACCAAAAGGAAAACTATTTTTAGTTTGATTAAACAGTTGGTTGTTTATACCAACATATTTGAAAAACAAAGATAAAACAGTTTAATGAGTGTAGGAATAAAGAAATTCACACAAGGTGTTTATACTGGTTCACTCTTAACCAAGAGCTACATCCAAACCTTAGTTAACCACTGAGAATTCACTATGTAATGAAACCTAGATTACAAACCACACACCAAAAGTGATGATCTTCAACCCTTCAAGAACACACACCACTTTTGGCAAATCACAAAGTTTCCAGAAACATCTTCTGAAACTACACCACACGAGAACACACAGAAATACAACGTTTAAGAAAGAAGGTAATAAAATACACCTAGGTAAATCAAAGATTAAAATTCAGAATTACAAGACAATCCTATTCCACTCTTGAGAATGATCCAAGCTCTTTCAAATTTTGTTTTTGATTGATCTCTCTTTCCTTAGTTAATGCATAAGAGTGTAAATCAAACTTTTTATACTCCAATCAAATGGTTAAAACAGTCAAATCAAAAACCAAAAGTAGTTGGAATCATTTAAAACAGATTGGAACAACTTAACAAAATTTTGTTAAGGTTTTTAGAAAAACAACCAGTTGAATTCTCGAAACAACCGGTTGAATTGGTTTGATAGCAAATTCAAAATAAAGCCGAACTTTTCAAACTCATTTTAAAATCCACTAAGTGTCAAACAAATGATTGAATCGACATTTCAATAGGTTGAAATCTCACACTCTTTAGAAAACTCATATTTTTAAAAAAGAATTAAGATTCAATTAACCTTGGATCATCATAAAGAGTGGATTAACAAATTCAAAGACTACTAGACACACACACAACCAACAACAAGGTCTTCAAGTATTCCTCTTGGATTTGGAGACATCAAAGCACCCTGTTCTTGAATTCTTCTTGTAGGTATCCTTGTAAGCCAAGAATCACATCTAAAGAAGTATGACTCCAGTGTCTGCACTTCTCAATTACACATTGCAGAATTCTTTGAATGCTAAGTAACATCCTTGGCTTATATCTAGTGATTGGTTAAAAGAGAATCTTCAAAAGTTAAGAAGTATGTGTATTTTCATTTCCCAATTTATGTGTGTGCCTCATAATTGATCAAATGAAAACTCAAATGCTTTTCTTGGTTAAATCTGTTGAGGAAATTCCCTGTGCAAAGGTAAGTGAAATTTACATTATGCACTTCTCATCCAGTGAAAAATTCTTTGCTTTAAAAAACATTTAGTTGCTGTCTCAGTAAAACAACTGATTGTTTTCACGAAACAACCAAATGTTTTACCTTTGGCACTCCTGAATTAAAGCTGTTATAAATTCTTATGCTTGATTCCAACTGTTTCTTTTTCTTCATAACCTATTGTGGGTTAAATATGCATTAATTATGCCTATGAATGAGATCATAATGAAATATATTTTGGTCATAAAGGAATATATTTCATGGTTTCCTTGGAAATTTAAGTGCTTTTTATAGATGGTCAAATCAAAATAAAGGTGTTGTGAATGTCGTATTTGATTGGGCATGACGTCTTGCATATTCACACTGCAACAAATTATTTTTTTGTTGAAAAACAACCCACTAAATGCCAATGTATCTTGATTTCTTTTTTTGCTTATTACATGTGTTGGTTCAATTGAATATTTCACAGGATCAACCCATTATTTTTCTTCTGTTACTTCACTTGAATATGCTGGTTTCACTACCTCTTCTCAAAATTCATTTATGCATCATGGCCTCAACACCTCCCTCATCAAAGAGAATGAAAGCAGATGCTGTAAAAAGAGGTGGGCACCTAGAGAACTGGTTTTCAGGTGATGATGGGAAGATTGAGAAGTTCTTGCATGAATCAAGTAGGAAAGCCATCAACAATCCTAAGCTGATAACTTTGAACTGGCTGAAGGGGAAAAACCTCAATGATGTGAGAAATGTCTTGAAGGAACAACAACTGAAACGATTTTTGGAAATGTCAGGAAACATATATCCTGATCTTGTGAAGGTTTTTTACACAAATCTTCACATTGATGGTGAGAACTTATGCTCACATGTAAAAAGTGTTGATATGGAAATTACTCCAGATGTGTGGACTGCTGTTATAGGGTTGAAGTATGCTGGGCTAAGAATAAAAAAATGGAATATTGGTGTAGTGGAGGAATTCAACAAGATGCGATATTATAGGAGCTGCCTCAAGAATCCTCATTCTAAAGCGAAAGGCTTTTCTGTGGGAGGCTTGAAGCTGAATGAAAGAATCATTGCTTTCATAGTCTCTTGCATGTTGACTCTAAGGGGGAGCAATCATTCGGTACTTACCGAAGAGGATCTTGTTCTCATATACTGCATTATGAAGAAGATCAAGGTTAATTGGATTCACATCTTCAAAGAACACATACAAAAATCAACGAGGTTAAGTGACTACCACTTTCCCTATGTTGTTCTTATTTCAAAACTTCTGCATTACTTTGAAATTGACCTTGAGGAAGAACTATTTGAGGTGGTGAAGCCATCTCATGAAGTCAATAATAGATCACTTAGCAAGATGAGATTCATTAAGGTTGAAGGCAAATGGGTAAGTAAAGATGGAGAACAAGGGTGTTCTTCTAGTGGTAATGAAGCTGATGCAGAAGAAGATCATCAGAATACCATTCTGCAGAAGCTGGAATCTTGTTTAGAACAAAACCCGGTTGATTATGCAAAACAACCTGTTGAAAAAGTCTACAACATGATGAACTTCCCAAACAATGGAAGATTCCTAGAGATCTTTCTATGGACAACATCATTGGACAAATTAATAAGGAAGTGTCTACTCGAAACTCTATCTCAAATTATTGCAAACACATGACTTTTGTATCTCAAATTGAACCTAAATCTATTGGTGATGCACTTAAAGATGAAAACTGGGTTGCTGCCATGCATGATGAGTTGAATCAATTTACTAGGAATGATGTGTGGTTTCTTGTTCCTAAAACTGATTGCATGAATGTCATTGGAACCAAATGGGTGTTTAGAAATAAATTGGTGAATCGGGTGTGATAACAAGAAACACGACTAGGTTGGTTGCTAAAGGATAGAATCAAGAAGAAGGCATTGACTATGATGAAACCATTGCACTTGTGGCTAGATTGGAAGCTGTTAGATTACTGCTTGTATTGACTTATATGAGTGGTTTCAAACTGTTTCAGATGGATGTGAAAAGTGCATTTCTCAATGGATTCATCAATGAAGAAGTTTATGTCTCACAACCACCCGATTTTGAAGATAACCAACATCCTAACCTTGTGTACAAGCTGAAAAGGCTTTGTATGGACTCAAGCGAGCCCCTAGATAGTGGTATGAAAGGCTTAGCAATTTTCTCCTATCTCATAGCTATGAGAGAGGAAAATTGATAAGACTTTTTTTTATTAAAAATTCAAAATCTGCCATCATTTTGGTTCAAATTTATGTTGATGAAATCATATTTGGTGCTACTAATGACTGCCTATGTGAGGAGTTTGTTGCAGCTATACAGGGGGAGTTTGAAATGTCTATGATGGGAGAGTTATCCTTCTTCTTAAGGCTACAGGTCAAGCAATCAAAGGATCGCATCTTCCTAAGCCAAACAAGTACTGTAAGGAGATTCTCAAGAAGTTTGAGATGGAAAATTGCAAAGAGGAATCCACACTAATATCATCAAGCTGCTATATGGATGCTGATTTGGCTAGAACAGTAGTGGATCAAACCAAATTCAGAAGATTGGTTGGTTCCTTGCTTTATCTCACTACTAGTAGGCCTGACATCATGTTTGTAGTTTGCCTATGTGCTAGATTTCAATCAAATCCAAAAGAATCTCAATTAAAGGTTGCCAAACGAATTCTAAAATATCTTAAGGGCACAACCCGTGTTGGTTTATGGTATCCCTTCTCTTATTCTATTTATGAAGATAAATATGAGGAGATTTGGTGGTTTTTGTGTTGTATTTTGCTACTATACTCTATGATGCTTTATTCTGTGTTATTATGTTGCTATAACTCTGATATACACATTGAACTGCACCTTACTCTACACTGGTTTACACACTATTTTACTGGTTTTTCTGCTTAAAGGCTTATGCAAAAAACTGGTTCTTGTGTGCCTTTTGAAATCAAGGTTATACTGCTGCTATGTATGCTTTGTATATGAACAAAGTCTGTTTTGGAGAACCTATCAAATTCAAACACTACAACACAAGCAAACAAGAGTTTTGTCTTCATCAAATAGGGGGAGATTGTTGAACAAGGTGCTTTGATGTCTTTAAATCCAAGAGGAATGCTTGAAGACATTGCTTTTGGTTGTATGTGTGTGTCTAGTAGTCTTTGAATTTGTTAATCCACTCTTTATGATGATCAAAGGTTAATTGAATCTTAATCCTATTGAAAAAGATGAGTTTTTTTTAAAGAGTGTGAGATTTCAACCTGTTAAAATGTTGATTTAATCGGTTGTTTGACACTTAGTGGATTTTAAAATGAGTTTGGAAAGCTTGGCTTTGTTTTGACTTTGCTGTCAAACCAATTCAATTGGTTGTTTTTCTGAAAACCTTAACATAATCTTGTTAAGTTGTACCAATCTGTTTTAAATGATTCAAACTAACTTTGGTTCTTGATTTAACTACTTTGACCATCTGATTGGAGTATAAAAAGGTTATTTTACGCTCCTGGTCATTAAATAAGAAAGAGAGATTAATCAAAAACAATTTTCAAGATTTCAAAGAGCTTTTGGATCATCTCAAGTGTGAAATAGGATTGTCTTGTAATTCTGAACTTTAATCTTTGATTTACCCAGGTGTATTCTATTCCCTTCTTCTCTGAACATTGTATTTCTATGTGATTTGGTGTGGTGCAGTTCCGAGGGTTGTTATGAAAACTGTGTTTTTCCAAATTATGATGTGTGTTTTTGAGGGGTTCAAGATCATCACTGTTGGTGTGTTGTTTGTAATTTAGGTTTGATTACATAGTGAATTCTCATTGGTTAGCTAAAAGCTAGATGTAGCTCTTGGTTAAGAGTGAATCAGTATAAACATCTTGTGTGATCTCTCTATCCTTACATTCATTAAACTGTTTTATAATTGACTTTCAATTCTATTGGTATAAACAACCAGTTTTTTCGCAAAAACAACTGGTTGATTTTCTGGAATCAAACTAAAAACAATTTTCTAATTTGCTGAACAGTTTTCTAATTGAATGATTTTTCATAGCTTTCACTCTACCTTCAATACTTGCAAAAATCTTTCAAAACAATTCACCACCTTCTTGTTTAAGGCCTATAATTCTAACAATTTTCATATCATTTACTGGCATGATTTTATAATGTGTTGCCATAATTTCTTGTGCTATACATAATAATTTTAAATTGTTAATGTTATTTTCATGTTTGTTTGTTTATATCATTTTATGCTTAGCATGAAATAATTGTTTACCTTTTTTTTGTCTACAATTGTAATTTTTATTACTTGAATAAGCAACATTGTATCAGATGATAATGATAAGTTTTTATGTCCTACCATTTTTTTTAAAGTTTTCTATATTAGTTTTGGGGTGTTGACATAATTTGATGTGCTCAAATCCAAATTCATGTTTTTGTTGAGAAACGAACATTATTATTATTTGTAAGTAAGAATTGAACTTATTGCAAAATTCAAAGTCAGTCAATTTTATGCTTTGTCTGTCATCACAAAGCCGTTGCAAAGAATGATCTTTACCTTTTTTTGTACGTTTGGCAAAGGAGCAGGTCATCTTCTATTCCAAGTTTTACCAAAATGTGTCAACTAAAAGTGTGTTATAAATACAATTCTTTACATATTTTATTTTTTATGCACAGTCCTTTTGTCATCCTTTGTTCCATTTCCCTATTTTTATTTCGTATTGCTTTCTTCCTTGCTTTCCTGATCAACAATATCATGTCAAAGTCAAAGAACATAGTCGTATTGAAACCAAGGGCAAATTCAACATGATGAACCTAATCAATGATGTATGTTTCAAATTCATTTCTAATGGTAATATTATTCTTTTGAAAATTGCAATGAATAAGTACCAGATTAATTTTTTTGATCTTAAAAGAAAATTGGCTTTGTTGACCATGGGTTCGTTATAGAGTTTGTAATGTAATTTGGACCAATATGGTGTCTGGCGAAAAGTGGAGGCACTAACCATGTTGACACGTACAAGATGGATTTTTTTTGTACACTCAGATTACCGAAAGGTGCTTACAATTAGGAAAGTTATATGGTTTTAAAGGAGACCATCATCTATTGTTTTGATATGTTGGTGGTAGTTGTTTTCATACTACTGTGTTCAATGGAGAGTCTTCTCCATTTTCTGTGTTGAGATTTTTTGATCAAATTCAGGACCAAACATCGCTATCTAACGGTCCTTTGGTTTCATTTCTCATTATCAACTACTCTATATACCATGAAGTTACCTGGTGATATTCGTGTTCTGACATTTTTTTATCATGTTTGTTTATCATGCAAGTTAATTTATTTGCTTGCCACTATTTGTAGGATTTTCCTCTTTTGTTTGGTAGATCATACACAGTCACATGTTTAAAAATGTTGTTCTCCATGGGCATTTAAAGGAAATCAACTACAACATTCTAATTGTAGACTAATAAGCTTTGATGATTTCAATCTGTCTTGAAGATTTGAAACTTTGTGTGTGTGTGTGTTTAGGTATATTTTTTTGTATATCTATGCATTAAATTATGGTCCAAAGTCAGACATCATTTAATTCGTGATCACGTTATCTACGGTAATTGTGAAATTAAGTTTGTTGAAACTGAAAAAATAAATCGCTAATATTTTTACCAAATCTTTTTCCAGGGATAAAAATGAATTGGGAATTCTTGATTACCGAAACAAATCTTAATTTTGATTTTCTCTTATACTCTTTTTATTTTTTTTTAAATGTTTATTTCTTGAAGACAAAAAGGGGAGAACATTTGACAATGTTTGTTGTAATATTTTTGCACTTTCTGCATAATTCTGTTTGGTTTATGGTTTACTATTTGCATAATTTCATTTATGCATAATTTGTTGGTGACCCATCTATGTTGCATATATTTGCATATTTTGGATTGCTTACTATTCCCTTTATGTTTTTCAGGATTTCTTTTGTCAATATCTATAACACGTACCAAAGATTTGTCTACATCAAATAGGGGGAGATTGTTGACCAAGAAACTTTGATGATTCCAATTTGTCACGAAGATTTGAAGTTGTCTGTGTGTGCTTAGGTAGATTTATTGTATATCTTTGCATTACATTATGGTACAAGTCACTTGGAAAGCTATATCCTTGAAAAGTTTTCTAGATATGTTGTATTTTGTAATCAATTGATTAATTTTTTAATCGGTTAAAATTACTTTTATAAAAGTCTGATGACTATCGTAAGTATTTTTAATAGATTGATTTATCATATCAAGAGGTTGAAAATACTTAAAGTTTTAAAAATATTTTGTTTTCTATTGTCTTTTTTGTTAAGTGAAATTTGTATTGGACCGAGCGCTTAGGGCTCAGTGGTCGGGGCTCGGTGCATGGTATAGGCAGGTCAGGTCGGCTGTTGGTCCAACAAAGTGGACCATGTGATTGGGCCCAGTTTGGCCAGTTATCCCATTAAGGCGTAATTAAAATAATCTTTTCATACGTTAATATAGTATAAGGCTACTAGTAAAGGGTATTTTTGAACCTAGGGGTACGTATAGTACATGTGGTGGCTAGGTCAAGTAAATGTTTCTTTTAACCTAAGTATGTGTGTTCTAGGGCACATAGTGGTTAAGTTGCATGCATGGTAAAGAATAACATTGAACCATGAGTAGGGTGCCCACGCAAGCAAAATATTTCCCTATTGTTGGCACCTAAGATAGTGCCTGCTGGCAGGTGGTTGTTCTGTTATTATTTTATGCTCTCATTAGAGATAAGATTCCTTTCTGTTGTATCAGATGATAATGATAAGTTTTCTTGTTTGTTTGTTTATATCATTTTATGCTTAGCATGAAATAACTGTTTACCTTTTTCTTGTCTACAATTGTAATTTTTATTACTTGAATAAGCAATATTGTATAAGATGATAATGATAAGTTTTTATGTCCTACAATTTTTTTAAAGTTTTTTATATTAGTTTTGGGGTGTTGGCATAATTTGATGTGCTCAAATCCAAATTCATGTTTTTTTGAGAAACGAACATTATTATTATTTGTAAGTAAGAATTGAACTTATTGCAAAATTCAAAGTCAGTCAATTTTATGCTTTGTCTGTCATCACAAAGCCGTTGCAAAGAATGATCTTTACCTTTTTTTGTATGTTTGGCAAAGGAGCAGGTCATCTTCTATTCCAAGTTTTACCGAAATGTGTCAACTAAAAGTGTGTTATAAATACAATTCTTTACATATTTTATTTTTTATTCACAGTCCTTTTGTCTCATGTTTCCCTCTAAGCACCTTTCTAAACATTATTCTATATTATTTACAATTTAAAAAGAAACTATAAAGAGAGATATTTAATATGAAGCCTATTATTTGAGAGTTTGTAGACTTCTTTATCTTTAGGCTTGATCTTCTCTTTGACTTCTTTTAATTTGTGAGAAGACTAGAAGGAAGAACTTCAAATGTGTAGGTGAAAATCCTCTTCCTTCATTAATAAAATCCTCTCCTAGTGGATATCCATCATAAGGTAGGTTCAAAGAGAACACCTCACTATCCAGCTCATTGCTCTGAAACTCAGGGAGGTAGAGAAGGATCCGAGAGGCGCCTCTACCCCCCAGATGAGGGAACAATGGTCAAGTTATGAAGGCAAGAGAGTTCACATCGCCAGAACCCTACGGCGATCAGAAAAGTTCCAGGCGGTGACAGGAATAAGGGCTCACTTTGCTGGGCAGATCAGGTAAATTGTATTGTGATACTAGTTTAAGTTAAAACCTGCTGCCTAGTAAGTAACTAATGTTAAAGTTTGTTGCCTTAAGTTCACAAGTTATATTAAATGTCATCGCTTGAAAGTTAATAGTTGCTCAAGTTTTACTTTGAGTTAACAGTTCGATAAATTGTTATAAGATTAACAGTTTGCTCAAGTTCAAAGTAGTGAGTGAATGGTTAAGCCTGAAGTATCGCTGAGTTAATTTGTTTAAGCGAGTCTCACCGGTTATGTTGATTAACCACACAACAAGTAAGAAGCATTTAAAGCGAAGTGTCAGAAAACAGCATTTCAACAGTGAAAGTTGTACAAGAAGTGGTTGTTCGAGTTTACATACATACATAAACAAGTACATAAGCAGAAGAATTACATATAAAGTTTTTACAAAAGATGAGCGCCAAGTTTCAAAAGCAAGGTGATGGAGGGAGGCAGCTAGTCTTCAGAGGGTACGATCTTCCCATCCACCACCTCATTGCAGATTGACACCATGGAGAGGTCGAGCTCGGGGTATTGGCATGCAACCTGCTCCAGAGCGGCGTCGAACCCGGCGATGAGGACTTGGGCGGTGCTTTGCTCGAGCTCTTGTGCTTGTTTCTTCAGCTCTTCCTTTTCCTCATGAGCTCGAGCTAGGTCTTCAGCAGCCTTTTTGCCTTCGTCCCGAGCCTGGGCCAACTCCGCAGCAATCTTCGTGGCCTCCTCTCGAGCTTTGGCAAGCTCAGCAATGGCATCGTCCCTCTCCTTTTCAACCTTCCCAAGGAGCACCTCCCGATCTGCTGACCTTTTCTCAAGGTTTTCCATCTTAGTCGCATCCGCCTTCTTTGCAGCCTCCAAGTCTGCCACCTTGAGCCTGTAAGGGACAAGTTTGCTTTCCAAGTCGATCTTCTCTTGTACTTGGAGGTGCAGTTTTTGGCGCAGATCGGAGGCTTCTTTGCGAGTGCTCCTTAGCTCAGCATCCACGGCGTCCTTCAGCCTTGAGTGCTCCAACTCGGTCATCAGCAGGTTGCACGAGAGTTTTTCAGCCTCAGCCCTTGTAATCAGATTTGACTCCTTGAGTGCTGAGTTCTCCTCTTGGAGCTTCTTGAGGGAGTCCTTTACGGCTTTCGATACAATCAAGGGGAGATCCTCCGCCATCATCTTCAGTTTAGCTGTGAAGGGCCCCAAGATCTCTTCGAGGGAGGTTGGGAGGCTTGAGGTTGTTGCTGGTGGAGGTACTGGAGGAGTTTGGTGCTGACTTTCACCACCACCCTCTTGAGTTTGAAGGGCAAGGGGGGCTTCTTGGCGTGGTGGTGAGGTCAGAGATTCTGTTATGAGTATTGGCGAGTTATGAGCGCCCTCATCTCCTCCTGGTGCGGCCCCAGCAATAGACGTGGTAGAAGGAGGACCCTCTCCAACAGATACGAACGGTGTGGAGGCGCTTGGAGGATTCTCTATGAAGTTGGGGTCGCTGCTTTCAACCACGGGGGTTGTGGCGGCCAAGGGTGTTGCTTGGACTGGTTGTGATGGAGCTGGAGGTGAGGGCGGTGTTGGTGTTGGGAGTGCAGGTGGTGAAGAGGGAGCCACTCTTGTTCTCTTGGTGACGAGGCCATCCTCAGTCCCCTCATCATCCTCTTCTTCCTCTTGCACCACTTGAGGAGCTTTCCTTTTTGGTTTCCTCAAGATCAACTTTTTCCTTTGAGGGGCGGGTAATACCCCGGAAGAGGTTGCACCTCGGGGCGGGGTTTTGCCTTGAGTGGCGGCGATCGCCACCACCGGGTTAGGCATGGCTTGGGAGCCCGCCGCGAGTTTGTGGGATCGGGCGATCGCCCTCAGTTCTGCTAGTTTTCCTTTTCCCAGCATGTTATCTGCACAAGGTAAAGGATAGGTGAGCAACCAAAACGGAAACAAAAAATACAAGCATATTTATGCAGAGACAACACAAGCAATACATGGATGAAAGATCAGGGTCAACACAGAATAATGGTATGCCAATACAGAGTGGTGAAGACGCTAAGTTAGTATTAGCTCAAAGTGAAAGACTTGGTGTGGAGGTAGGAGCTAACCTATGTGTATTTCGAGTTGGCTCTCGAAAAACTCGTAAGGAATGATTGAGGCGGTGGGGAAGGTGATGTTGGCGGCAGCTACGCTCTTCCAGAAGAGGCAAAGGTCCTTGTCCAACTCCCCCATGTTGTCAGGGCTCCTTGGTCTTCTAAAGTTGTCCTTAGAGTCCTTGTTCCCCTTGTGTACCCAATACAAGGGGAAGCCGTCGAGCAATGAGGGGTCTTGGTCATTTTGGCACACCCTCACGAACTTCCCCTTCCAGTCTTTGTAAGACTGCTGGAAGATTGAGAAGATGGATCTCCCAGCAATCTCGTTCAAGCTGACCCAGAGGCGATCTCCGGGGTTCTTTGCCTCAAACAGGAAGAGGAAGACGTCGACTGAGGCCGGCAGCAACAGGTGTGCACACAGAATTTGGGACGCCCTTATAAACGCCCAGCTGTTGGGATGAAGCTGGGCGGGGGCGATATCGAGCTCGGTTAGCAGCTCTCTCTCGAAGCGGGTAAAAGGAAGCCTAAGCTTCACTTTCTTGAACAAAGTGGTGTAGATAAAGCAGAACAACTCGTCGTTGTTCCCCTTATCATCTGCGCAGATCGGTTCACCCGGGAAGCAGGGCAGCACGACCACTTTGCTATCATGCTCTTTATGGAAGGAAAGGTCGGGCTGGTCTCCTTTCCTCAATCGGTGCACGCCCAACTCAGTATTTATCGAAGAAGTTTCTTTTAGCAAAGTTGGGGTGGCCCAAGGGTAGAGCTCCTTGTAGTCTTGCGGAGGAAGGGAGGCTCCTCCGGCGACTGGTGGAGTTGCCTGAGTGGGATTGGCGTGAGAAGAGGTAGGCCTCTTAGCCTGTGTAGAGGGAGCACCAGAGGCTCGTGATGGGTTGCGCGCTGGTGGAGGATTTGCCCCAGGGGCAACCCTACGCACTTGGGGTGGAGGGTTTCACGATGAAGGAGGAGGGTTCGCGGTGGACTTCGTGTGAGCCATCGCAGGAACTGCAAAGGTAAGAGAAAGGGATGAAATGAGGATAACAGAGAATGACTCGATTGAGGACGAAGAAGACAGAGCGAACGAATAAGGGTTCGCTGGGATAAACGTTATGAAGGATGAAGCCCTAAGTTACGAGAAAAGGAGAAAAGGAAAAAACAGCCCACAACGTATGCTTCAGACAGATAATGGATGATGCAAACCGATTAAAATGCAGCAAATGTCCATAGAAGGAGTAAAAGGGTTACCTTTTTGTGATCGGATGAGCGTTGAAGAAAGTTGGAGATTGAGAGAGACGAGAAGCTTCGTGGTTCGCAGAGAAAACGCTTGGAATGCTTGAGAGTGAAGAAAGATGATGGAACAGTGGAAGCGCAAAGGGTTTAAGGGTTTTTCGAACGTTTTCGGAAGCGCAAACGACACTTGAAGACGACCGTTGATGAAGCCACGTGTCGAGTGATGGAAAAAGAGGTTGGTGGAGCGTCAGAAAAGCAGAGGGTACGGACATACGGAAATCTGCACCAGTGCCACGTAGATCAACGATGACGTGACCTCTTAGTCTTTTCGCTGGTCAAGTCTCAGCTTAAGACTGGGGGGCTTGTGTACCGATCAGGTAGTCGGAAGTGATGACGTGGCAGCAGGCGATAATGTAGACGTGTTGAGCGGAACACTTGGCTGACAGAAGGGAAGCACATCGGGAAGTTTGTGTAGTCGCCAATTGTTAGCTTGGTGTTCTCCGATCTCTGGTGTGTATAACCGGCGGTCACCAGGCTCGCGTCATAGTCGCCGTATGTGAGTCTTAGGCGACCAAGTGGTTAGAGACCGCCAAAAGGGGGCACATCGCCGAAAGATCAAGAAGGCTTGCTTAAAGCTTTCATGAAGTACGAGCACGAAGGATGAAGTTATCAGATGATCATTCCCTAGCCAGAGGTCGAGGCAAGGGAACAGTTTACCAGAACATGCACGATGTGCAAGTGAAGCAGATCGTGATAGCGGCAGGCGAGACCACAGAGAAGGTGTGCATGGTGACACCCCGTACTCGCCACTTAGAAGAGATCGCGCTCCAAGGAAGCTGTAGTTACTCCTTGCATGGGTAACTTAGTTGAAAGCTTGAAGAGTAAAGGTAACGCTCAAGTAGAAGGTGGCTCCAGATGGTGACACGTGTACAGCTGGATGCGAGCCACGTGTCCAGAGGTGTAACCGTCAGAAGAGAGAAAGTGCTCAGGTATATAAGGAACTCTAACGAACTTCTGAGGTACGCGCGTTTAGAACACTTCTTTACGCTTTTGAGAACACTTGAGTACGCTGAGAGAACATTTGCACGGTTCCTTGAGTTTAGCTTTTCTCTCTTAGTATTTGGTGATTCAGTCACTGACTTGAGCGTCGGAGCGCGATCGGCCGCTGCGGCGCCATTCTGTGTCTTTGTTTTCTTCAGGTTCTCGCGAAGAATTGAGACGTGAAGATCGAAGGCTAGTGTGGTGCGAAGCTGATCGAGAGAAGATACCTTTGACGTGGCAAGACTCTTGCACTCGAGTCAACCGGCAGGATCATGTTGTAAGTGATATAGGTTTGATTGCTTACTGGTGTTCCTCAGTGGTTTCTGAGAAGACTGGATGTAGCTCTGGGTTTAGAGTGAACCAGTATAAATCTCTGTGTGCATTTTCTCTATCCTTTAACTCTTTAAATTCAGTTTTGATATTTGTTAACTAGTATAAACAACCGATTGTTTCTGCGAAACAACCGATTGTTTTTCTGGTGCTGTGCTTTTAGCTTTGTGTTTTGAAAAACTGATTTCTTAATCAAGATATTCTCGAAGTAATTTCATTCAAGGCTTAAAAGTTTTCGAAATCCCTCTTTAAACCATTCACCATTCACCCCCCTCCCCCCCCCCCCCGCCCTCTAGTTTAAAGCCATATATTCTAACACATTTGAATCTTTAACCTTTTCAAAAGATGAGTTTTCTAAAATGCTGTTAAAATTTCAACAGGTTGTTTTACCTTAACAGTTTTTGAAAAGCTTGGCTTTGTTGTCAAGTCAATTCAACTTATTGTTTTGACAAAACAATCGATTGTTTTTCTGAAAACCTTAACAAAATTTTGTTAAGTGGTTTTAATATGTTTTAAACGATCCTAACTAACTTGGCTCCTTTATTAAATGTTTTTTACCACTTGGTTGGTCTATATAAAGGTGGTTTTATGCTCCTAATCTTGGTGTAAGAGAAAGAGTTTATCAAAACAATTTTTCCAAGATTTGAAAGAGCTTTGGATCATTCTTAAGTGTGTGGAATAGGATTGGGTTGTAATTTCTGAACTTTAAGCTTTGGAATACCCAGGTGTATTCTATTCCCTTCTTCCTTGATTACTGTATTTTTGTATTTGTGTTGCCAAGGAGTGTTGTGTGTTCTTGAGGTGTTCAAGATCAACATTCTTGGTGTGGTTTGCCAAAGGTAGTGTGTTTCTTGAGGGGTTCAAGGTCACTACTTTGATGTGTGATGTTTGTAATCTGGTTTTGATTGCATAGTGGTTTACCCAATGGTTTCTGGGGACTAGATGTAGCTTTTGGTGTAAGAGTGAACCAGTATAAATTACTTGTGTGCTTATCTCTTACCCTTAACTCTTTAAATCTTGTTTTTAAGCAGTTTAAGTTCTAACTGGTATAAACAATCGATTGTTTTTCTGATATCATCTGAAAATAGTTTTGAGTCTTTTTTTCCTTGATTCTTTTCTCTGTAATTCAGCATTGAATTTCATTATACCTTGAAAGTTTGCAAAAATCTCTTATAAACAATTCACCCACCCTCTTGTTTAAGGCCATATATTCTAACAAATTGCTTGATGCTTTTAAGGAAACACATGAAAAAGATAACATGTTGGCTCTATTAAACAATCGATTGAAAGGTTTAAACAACTGGTTAGAAAATAAAGTCAAGTCTTTAGAAGAAGAGTTAAACAACACCAAAATTGATTTTGAAAATCTAGAAATCTTTTATAAAAGATATTATTGTAAATGTGCTGACATAAAAAATTGTGAAAATTGTGACTCTCTCCAAAAAAAGGTCCAATATCTTGTAAAAACCTTAGACATGTTTTCAAGAGGGCAGTCAAATCTAGAAGCAGTTCTTGGTTCTCAGAACTGTGTTTTTAGAAAAACCGGTCTAGGCTATAATCCAAGCACCAAACACAAATCTTTCATAAGTTTTTTCAAGAACAAAGAACCAATGTCTAGACCTTTATAAGTTGTTTTTACTATTTAAACAGAGGCCACACTATTACATTATATAGAGTTAGAAAATATGATTTTCCAAAGGGGCTTGTTAAGTGGATGCCTGAAAGTTTAATTAACAGTATTGAACTCAAATTAATAAGGGGACCAAATCTTATTCCTTAAATTGTTTTACAGGAATATTTGAAAACCAAAAAACATCTTTGGTATTTGGACAGTGGTTGCTCAAAGCACATGACTGGGGACAATAATAAATTTGTGGATCTACAACTTAGGCATGGATGCTATGTTACATATGGTGGCAATAACCGAGGGAGGATCCTTAGCAGAGGCACACTAGGCGATCATAACACGTTTCTTGTCAAAGAAGTGTTGTATGTGGAAGGGCTGAAACTCAACCTTCTTAGCATAAGCCAAGTATATGACAAGAACTATCTGGTTACATTTAAATCAAATTGTTGTATGATTATTATGCCAAATTCGCAGAATGTTAAGATGGTTGGTAAAAGGTTTATCAATGTTTATTTACTTGATATATCTCATTCTGCATCTAATATTAATTGTCTTTTAAACAAACATGAAGAATCTTGGTTGTGGCATAGAAGGATAACTCATATTTACATGCATCATTTAAAAAAAAAACTAATTTCAAGAAATCTTGTTGATGGTCTACCAAGAATCAAGTTTGAAAAGGATCATATAAGTGAAGCATGCCAAAAGGGAAAAACAAGTTAAAAAAAAAATTCAAACTAAAAATGTTGTTTCAACATCAAGACCTCTTGAGCTGCTTCATATGAATTTATTTGGTCCTTCAAGAACTATGAGCATTGGTGGAAATTATTATACACTTGTCATTATTGGTGATTTCTCAAGATTCACATGGACCCTATTTCTTGAATCCAAGAGTGATACCTTTTTTGCTTTTAAAATGCTTGCTAAGCTTTTACAAAACAAAAACTGTAGCATATAAGTGAAGCATGCCAAAAGGGAAAAACAAGATAAAAAAAAAATTCAAACTAAAAAATGTTGTTTCAACATCAAGACCTCTTGAGCTGCTTCATATGAATTTATTTGGTCCTTCAAGAACTATGAGCATTGGTGGAAATTATTATACACTTGTCATTGTTGGTGATTTCTCAAGATTCACATGGACCCTATTTCTTGAATCCAAGAGTGATACCTTTTTTGCTTTTAAAATGCTTGCTAAGCTTTTACAAAACAAAAACTGTAGCAATATTTATTCCATTCGAAGTGATCATGGTGGGGAATTTCAAAATGAAAAATTCAGTTCTTTTAGTGAAAAATGGGCTATTCATCACAATTTTTCCGCTCCTAGAACTCCCTAACAAAATAGGGTTGTTGAAAGGAAAAATAGGTCTCTTAAAGAACTTGCAAGAACCATTTTAAGTGAGTCTTCTCTACCAAAATATTTATGGGTTGATGCAATTAGCACAATTTGTTATGTTATGAATAAAGTACTCATTAAACCAATTATAAAGAAAACCCCTTATGAGTTGTACAATTGCAAAAATAATAACTAGAAATAAAGTTAGGCTTGTTGCAAAAGGATATAATCAAGAAGAAGGTATTGATTATGATGAAACGTTTGCCCCTATAGCAAGATTATAAGTTGTGAGATTATTGCTTGCTTTTGCATGTATGATTGACTTCAAACTTTTTTCAGATGGATGTAAAAGGCGCGTTTTTGAATGGCTTTATCAATGAAGAAGTGTATATTTCTCAACCTCCTAATTTTGAAGATCACAAGCATCCTGAACATGTCTTCAAACTTAAAATGACTTTGTATGGATTAAAACAAGCTCGTCGAGAATGGTATGATAGACTTAGCAATTTTCTCTTATGTATTTGATATGGGAGAGGAAAAAATGATAAGAATTTTTTTTCTTAAAAGATTATATATGATATTATTTTAGTTCAAGTTTATGTTGATGATATAATTTTTGGAGCTACTAATGACAACCTATGTGAAGATTTTGTATCAACTATGCAGAGGGAGTTCGAGATGTCCATGATGGGATAATTATCATACTTCTTTGACTGCAGGTCAAAAAAATGAATAATGACATCTTTTTGAGTCAAACCAAACACTGTAGAGACATTATGAATAAGTTTGATATGGAAAACTGCAAAAAAACTGCAACACCTATGTTAACAAGTTGTTACATGGATGTTGATTTGGCTGGAAAATCTATAAATCAAACGAAGTTTAAAGGGTTAATTGAATCCCTTCTCCATCTCACTGCAAGCATATTAAACATCATGTTTGCTATATGCTTGTATGCTTGATTCCAGTCAAATCCCATGGAATCTCACTTCATTGTTGCTAAAAGGATCCATAAATATCTCAAAGGAAAAAATGTGTTGGTCTATGGTATCATTTTAACTTTCCTATTAGTCTTATTGGATAATCTTATTCAAATTTTGTAAGATGTAAGTTAGACAGGAAGAGCACAAGTGGTAGATGTCACTTGCTTGGTTCTAGTCTGATCTCCTGGCACAACAAGAAATAAGCTTGTGTGTCTCTCTCAATTGCAGATGCAAAATATATTGCTGCTGGAAAAGCGGTTGTGCACAGATCTTATGGCTTAAACCTTTTTTTATTAAATGATCAAACCTTTTTTTCAATCATTATTACTTTATATAAGGATGTAATATGATCAGAGAGGAAACAAAAAAGTTTTGAAATAATTCTTGGAGAATGAGTTGTAAAGAAGGTTTTCTTAGTGGTTTTGATGAGGACTAAATGTAACTCTTAGTGTAAGAGTGAATCAATCTTCTATGCAATTATCTCTCTCTGATATCTGTTTTATCTTCCGTTATCACAACCAGGATCACGAAGGGAACCAAATAAAATTAAGGTTTTCGTAAAAATAGAGATATGGGAGTCGTCACCATAGTTTATTGTGAAAACTATGAAAACCGAAAAGAAAAAACTATGAAAAACCGAAAAGATGGTTCTGTGAACCAAATTCGAGGTCTAGGTGAAAAATTATTCATAATTTTCAACAATGAAAGTGAAGATGACTCAAAGACAAACTCAGCCTACAATGATAACTCTGATTAAAATTTTAGCTGTGTATGTTATTGATTTTCATTATTCTGAATTTGCAGCAGGTCACCAAACGAAAAGAACACCCTTATCTGAGATAAACTGTGGTGAGTTTCAGATGTAATTTTTTTTGTCCAAATTATTTTTCGTTTGTATATAAGTGTTGCTGTTGACCAATTTATTTACTTCAACATTATAAATACTTATTCAGAAATTCATGAAAATGATGCACACGACTCAAAGAGTAAAAGAACAAATACACAAACTGGAACATTGCAGAACAACAATGACAAATTGTCAGGTAGTACCTGAACTCACCCTATATAAAATAATGGTAATTAAGTTATAGCAGTTATTATCGTTTACTTATTATCATCAGGTAAATTATCTATTGAATGTGTTGGAAGCACAAGCCAAATACATTCCTCGCCACACTCGAAAGTTATTAACATATTATACAGGAATTGGAAAAACAATAAATACCTTTGCGTGTCCTTAAATCAGTTGCGAAAACGTTGAATTACGACAAAGATTTCCAAAATGAAACAAACAATGGTAATATATAGTCTTATACCTTATATCTAAATTATTCTTCTTAATTTTAACATCATGTTTTGGGTGCTTGTTCTGATATTAGATGACGTAGAAAGCATTTTCATCTGTGATTTGTAATCAAAAGCTGAACGTCAAGGTGCATTTGTAAAACAATATTACATATTACATGCGTAAAACTGTAAAAGCAAACTTGAGACAACGTGAGATATACTATAATAATACTACGATTCAGTTTTATAGCTCATTTTATGCTATTAAAACTGCCTAATTATTCAACATCATATTTAGGACTTTTGGTCTTCTACTTAGGAACAAAGACAACATGACCCTGAGGGAGGAAGTGACAGATAGGAACAGTTCCTGGTTGAACTTTGAGCACTTGGAAGGCCAAATGCTTGGGATTCCAATTTGATGTGTCAGTGTGACACACTGCAACTGCTTTGACCCTGCTTCCATCAGCACCCTCCAATGGGACAGAATAGGCTTTACTGCTATCTGATTTGTGACAGTAAAACACTGCATATGGGTATTTCTCCTTGTGGCACACAACACTCTTCTCACCCAATTTCTTAACTCCTGCTGCTATTTTGTAATGTTGCCACTTGCTTTCTTTTTTCACATTTGTGGAGATAGCACCAACATTATTCCCAAGCTTGGAAGTGGCGAAATCAACCATTGACTCAAGGGAAGTCACGCAACGCTTTTCCTCTCCTTTGATGATAGGCCTTTCACACTCACTGATGGTGTTTTTCACCACTTGAGCCTCATCTGACCAGGCCTTGATGGAGAACCTGTGCAATATGTCATTGACCTTGTTTGAAGAAAAGGGTATGGAATCAGCCAAAGGACGAGGCAAGAATGTGGCCTCAGCATTAGAGGTTTGAGAGAAGAGCAAGTCCAATTTGGTTCCATGATGCAAGTTCTTTTCCAAGAAGAAGAGTACCAGATTGGGGTCATCACGTAATTGGGTTTCGCTGGCTCCATAAGTGTAATCAAATGGAGAGTGTGGCCCAACTCCAACATGCACCGGCTTTCCCTTTGGTCCTGCGTGTACATTCACTCCACCGTTTCCTCCACCAACATTAACATCAGTGCCACCTCCTTGTCCCTGGTTTCCCTTTTCTACACCAACATTTACACCATTCCCTACATCTGCAGACCCGTCTTTCTCTTCCTTCCAATCTGCATACTTTTCAGCTTTAACTTAAGAAAACTGTAATCACTCATTATTTTTAATATGCTTCTTATACATTCTTACAATTATAATGCGGTGGGAATTCTATGAAAACTTGTGAAAATAAGAATAGAGAAAAAAAGTACGTAGCTGCATTTTTTTTTACAATTTGTCTCATTCTCAAACAAAAAGTGGCTATTACTTTATTGTGTGCTAATTACTAATCACAATGGAATATACTTTCTTTCGAACAAACTTGCTTCTACCTAGTAAAGAAATTCGTGTTAGTTAGACAATGATATACTAAGAAATAAGGCTCACATATGTAATAAATTTCACACGGATTTCATCAGATTATGAAGTCTGTCTCACTGATAATATTGGATTTTTTAAGTACACTCTTAAGCCGTTATTTTATAAGTTAAAATAACACAAGTTAACAGTACAAATTATAAAAAAATGATTTTTTACATATTAATTTATGTATGTTTAATTTTAAAAAAACTTATTTATGTTTTTTTCTTAATATTATTTTTATAAAAAACTAGTTAAAACTAATATTTTGCTTAATGACGTATTTGCAAAAGCATATGGTATCATTGAAATTTATCCTTACATAACAAGACTAGCCTGTTGCCCTCCAAGGTACGTGTTTTTGAAGTATTCTCTTTAAGGCTTTCTTGAGTATCTCTATCAGAAAATCTAAATTATCTATGGATCAAAAATATTTTGAATTCTATAATCTATATTTCAATTCTGTAATCTAAAATTAAAATTTGTAGTTATATTTTGGATTTTACTGTTTTAAAATGTATTTTATATTATTCAATTTAAAATATGTTTTTAAATTGTATAATTAAAAAATACATTATAAATTATACAATCTAAAATATATTTTTAAATTATTAAGATTAATATGTTATGCATTTTTAGATTTCGAAATCAAATCCAAAATATATTTTAAATTACATAATCTAAATATTTGAATAAATTTTGATTTTTCTAACATCTTATCAAGTTGCATGAAGAAACTATGGAATGGAGGAAGAAAGAGTCTCCCTTTAATCTAAAACAAAGATAGTGTTGAGGTTCATAGCCTGAAAAAAATTTGAAATAAGTAAAATATTTGTCAAATATTAATTTTGTTTTGTTTTGTAAGACTATTATTGTACTGACCAGGGTGTAGCAAATCAGTGATGGCTTTGGGCATTGGTGTGGTGGGAAGCACGGACTTCCAGTAAAATTCTGGAGATAATGCTGCACTAGCTGCCACACCAAGCTGCGTTTCGTAACACAACCCCATTAGTTTCTCATATATGACAATCATTTTCACATGCAAAATAAAGATTTAGGCTACAAAGAAAATAAATTATACGTATGTTTAGACCTACAGTTCTAAAGAAACTCTAGGTGAGACATTTTAAAATTAATAAAACTAACAAAATATTATAAACTTTACATGAAATAAAAATGGTTTATCCTCTTAATTAGTCCAAACCTTATTCACCAATGCACTTTAATCACCACTGCTCAAATAATTTAAAATTAAGAAATATAAATTACGCCACCACAATTTAAAATAATGTCATATTATTATTCAATTAAAAATAATTATATAATTAAATTGTTTAAGTTTATTATATTGAAAGTTATACCAACTATAACTTTTAACTGGTTATCAGTGCAAAATAATTTACATAATAAGTACATTATCATTAAACTCAAATACTAATAGTAAATAATTATTTTTTCCTACTGTGTAAAGCAAGAGTTTGAGCTACTTTATGTTAAAGAAAAGTGGATGGGGGAGGAATTGGAGCTCACCATGAGAAAAGTAACGATGGGAAGAATGTGAAATTCCATACTGTTATTTGGAGAATTGATCAAATGCAACTAAGAAATGAGAAACAAAGTGGCTTGCAACCGTAGTATATATAGTGAATTGTTTTTTCAAGAATCAACCACCTTTATTAATTATTATCTTCAATTCAACTAACTACCCATACCTCAGTAATAATGTTTTTCTTTTATATGGGCGGGGAGGAGAAGAGAATTGATTAAAATCAGGTGTATGTAAGGAGTTTGGTAGAGTATATGGTTCAAAAGTTCCACATCATGCATTTTTTCATTTTTTATTATTTTTATCAACAAGTTCCACATCATCATTACGTGACTCCAACATTTAGCTTTCATACAGCTCCTCTTAATTTATTTTCAAGAAAAATACAACAATTTTGCTGCAAAGGTTATTTATTTTTAAAATGATATTACTATGATATATGTATCAACGTTTTTTAATATTAATTCTCTTGGAAAAAATTTAGTTATTTTAAGTAGAGTTTTTTTTCTTCTTTTAATTATGTGTTTTTATTTAAAACATTTGAACACAAAACCTTATTTGAAGATGGTATCTAGTGTCATTGTATTATAAACTGTTATTAAGTTCTTTGATTCTGGATATCATATGTCCTCTCTCACCCGCTAACTTCGATTCTTTAATATAATCACAAAATATTAAAATAACGATACTTAATAACGACGATTCAATCTCAATAACATTAATTTTGTTTCGGCAAATGACGACGGTTGCATGTACCAACCGTTGTTAAAATGCATTCCAATCCATTAGTATTTTTTGCTTGCTCCAACTCCATTTTTTTCTACACTCTTCACTCTCCGGTTGCTTGTGTTGCCGCTCCTTTTGAACTTTCCTTCCACATTTTCCGTTGAAGTTTACCGCTCCACTAGTGTCAGATAACCGCAAGACAAGCACCTCTGTGGTTCTCTTCCTCTGCGTTCTTCCTTAGTGTCACCGCATCCCACCACGCCTGAACCACCGTCACCAGTGTCACCCCTACTGGATTGGACTATACTGCGCCTTCACCGTTCAAACGGCCCAAGCCTTCACCGTGCCAACAGCAGCACTGTGCCTTCAACAGCACCGTGCCTTCAACGCACTAGCACCAACACTGTACCTCCTCTACAACAGTACCATGACTCTTACGTCAACACTATGTCAATAAGGAATCTTTCCTTTGCCAAGAAGGGGAGAGGACAAAAAGTTCATAATGGAACTAGAAGATTGAATGGAGAAGGAATTTGTTCGACTAGGAAAAGATTCAAGAACAACAGATGATGCAACTTTTAGGAGAGAAGAGGGTAAGGGTGGATAAAAAGGATTCTTGGGTTTAGAAAGATGGCGCGACAATAGTGTACACAACAAATTTGCATACAGTATTCTTAAGGAAGTTTCTTAGGCAGACGAGAGGGATTTGTTTAAGAATTTCTGGAGGATAAAGGCACAACCATCATCCCATCTCACAAAATGGAGGGTTTTTGAAGATAAAATAACGTATAAAGCGAATTTGGCAAGAAGGGGGATTTGTACTTTGTTGTATGTGTGGGGAGGGAGAGGAAAATACGTTTCATCTTTAATGTACGTGTAGAGTTGTCTGGCTTGTGTGTTATAAGTGCTACGAGTGGATGGGGTTGGCATCGACGAATCATTTGGAGCCTAAAAACATTTTGTTAATTTCAAGTTAAGGGAAGCCAAATAAAGTGTTAATCAAATTTGGGGTTGTGTGGAAAGCAGTGGTAGGAGTATTATAGAGGCACAGGAATAAGAGAATTTTCAGAGGCAGTAGGATAGATCGTAATGAGATTTTTACTTTGGCGCAACAGAAGGCTTGGTCTTTAGTAAAGTCGAAAGCCCGTAGGGTATGTTTTTCCTTTTCTGATTGGTGTCTTGAGCCACTGGTTTGTATGAAGTTTGTCAAAAAAAATTTAGGAGGTATAGCTGATGAGTAGAGGGGTTATAATGAGGTTAGTTTTAAAACTTTTTAGTTTATTTTTGTATAAGAGATTAGACTCAAGGTTTTTGCTTGTGTAACGAGGTTGGAAGGAGACAGACTTAGGTAGGTCTTTTGTACAAGGGTTGAGGTATCCCATAAATACCTTTAATTTATTTTGTGATAAAAAAACACTAGCAAACCGCCAAAATTTTTTGCGGTTATTGTTTTTAAATTTATATATTTTTTTATTTTAGAATAATTTATTAATTTTTAAATTAGATAATAGTATTGTTTAATATATATTTACAATTATGATAGATTTAGTTTGTTAATGTAGTAGTATTCCTATTACGAACATGTTGGTATTCAGTTTGGGATTGTCCGATACAAATATTATTATACTCTTTGAAGTTTTTTTTGAAGTATTATGAATATGTAATTTTTGTTACACTGCAAAAAAAATTATTTTTAATGTTCTAATAACCTCTGGTAAGACATGTCATACTGGAGGTTTTCTAAACCCCTTATAAGTATCTTCAGTGTTTTGACAAACTGCACCCAATTTCTTGTATTTTTTAAGTTTTCCCACGTTTACTTTCACTTTTCTAAACACATAAGACTTTTCCCTCTTTTATACATATTTTCGGAGCACACCTCGCTCCTTATTTCAACACACATTGTCTTCGCATACAATTTTTTTTTCATATATTCACATATTTTAAAATCCACTTTTAGAGCTAATCTTCAAATCATTTTCTCCCTATGTCATAGGAATAGGAATTGTGTGACATCGTTTTACCTTTGCTTCGAACCTCATTTCTCTCTGCTTCCAATTGGTATGTATTTTCAAACCCTCATTTCTTATGCCCTAAATCTCTTCTTTGTTGATCAAGTGCTTTGAAGAATTCAAATCCAATGTATTTGATGCAAGACTGGTGTTGCTGTTGTGTTTGGGAGGGATCTGGGTAGAATAGAATGTGATCCACTATTTTGTTGAATCTAAAACTGATGTGATTTAAAACCTTTTAGAAAATAAAGTGTTTTTCCAACTAAGTGAAAAACAACATGTTGTTTTGTCGAATCAACCAGGTTTTTTACTCTTATGAGTTTTGAAAAGGTTGAAAACTGTTTTAGTTTGGTTGACTTAACTATCAAACCAAACAATCGGTTGTTTCGTGGTTTCAACCGATTGTTTCTTTGAAAATCCTAACATAATTATGTTTTGGTTGTTGAATGTGCTTTAAATTTTTTTCAACTGAATACGCTCCTTCATTAATTGCTTTGACCAATCTTTGGAAAATATAAATGGTTTGTTTATGTTTTCAAACAAGCAAGAGAAACATATTTGAGTTTTTCAGCTGTGACAAAGTTGATTCTAAGATTTGAACATTCACATCAAGCTTTGGGTTTTCAAAGAGAGTGAAATAGGATTGCAATTGTATTGATTTTAGTTTGTACTGTGAACAAGTGTAATCCTTTCTCAACCTATTGTATTTCTAGTGTTGTGTTGTCAAGGAGTGTTGTGTGCTCTTGAGGTGGTCAAGATCAATACTCTTGGTGTGTCTTGCCAAAGGGAGTGTGTTTCTTGAAGGGTACAAGGTCACTACTTTGGTGGTTTGTGTGTTGTAATCTGGTTTGATTACTTAGTGGATTACCCATTGGTTTTCAGGGGACTGGATGTAGCTCTTGGCTTAAGAGTGAACCAGTATAAATTGTTGGTGTATCTCTCTCTTACTCTGAACTTATTTAAATTTTGTTTTAAGCTTTACTAGTATAAACAACCGATTGTTTCGAAGAAACAACCGATTGTTTTTCTGTTGCTTTGCTGTTTTGTTGCTTATATTCTTGGCTAACTTGATTCTTATTCTGGATTCACACAAAAAATTTTGTTAAACCTGAAAAAGTTTTCAAAAACCTCTCTTAAACAATTCAACCCCCTCTCGTTTAAGGCCATATATTCTAACATTCTTTGCCTAACTCTAGTGTGTTTGTTTTTTTGTGTGAAGAATTGTTCTCATATGGTGTATTTTCCTCCTAGAAATACAATGTGTTTCGTGCATTTCGTGCGTTTTGTGAGGATCTAACACTTTTCTTCGATTCGTTTCTTGTTTTGATCTTCTTTGATATTTTTTTTCTTTAATATTGTTCTTCTACTATGGAATGATTACATTTGCTTTTTAATGTCATAAAATCTAGCTGTGTATTTTTATTATTGGCTAGTGCTTCATAATTTTGTGCTCTTGGTTTGCATTTGAGACACTTAGTTTTGAAAGTGTTCATCTTAGTTGTGTTTAGATTCATGAATTTGAACTATGGATCTTGGAACAATGAGTCTTGAGACCATGTCTATGCTCTTTATGATACCATTTATATAATTAGTTAGTATTAATAATATAATAATAGTATATATCAAGAACAACACCAACATTTCAATGGACATAACTATATCTATTCTATTTTCCTTTCAATGTTATGAGATATGATTATTAATAAAAGCTAAGTTTAGAGATTGCATGGCTTGGATGTAACCTGATGTGGCAGTTTAAGCATTTTTCCATCTATAGGTACTTCTCTATATAACTTTAATTTGAAGGTTGTGAGTTGTAATGAATGGAATCAAACTCGTTTTTAAAAAAAAATTAAATTTAGATTTAAGATTTTAATAGTATATGTCTCATATTCTTATGTTACCATATTTTTTGAGAGGACATGGTACATCAATAGTGCCCTATGCTGCAAAAAAGGGTTTGGTGAAGCCCAAAACAATAACTGTTTATAATGAGTAAGACTTAGTTGGTAGTTAAATTAATCTTATCTTAATTGATTTATATAGTTATAGATAATAACTAATCTATCCTAACTATTAGTATAATTAATTTAGTATAACTAATAAGATATAGAATTGTTGTTATGGCACATTAACTGTGCACAAGTAAAAGCATGAAGTTGGATCTCCAAAAAATATTTTAAGACTAGGTTCATATATTCTGAATGTTGTATCACCCTATTTTATGTATCAATTTCAACATATAAGGGTGTACACCATCATGCACTGGTTAGGAACCTGGGTAGTTATAGTTCACACCTCTAGATAAAACTAATCAAGAAAAAAGATAGAGGAGAGGCTTAGTTTAGTTGCTTGCATTCTAATATATGATGCATGGAAATTGTGTGTGCCAGTATTTCTATAGACATGCTAACATGACAACATACTCAGGTGTTAGAATTAAAGGCCTCAAACAAGAGGGAAGGTGAATTGTTTAATGAAATATTTTCAAAAATACTGGACAAGAATGAAGATTAATGCAGAATCACAAAAGAAGCAATCAAATCAGCCAAGAGACAAATTTGTTTTAAATTGATTTCAGAAAATCAATCGGTTGTTTATGCGAATCAACTGATTGTTTTTATCAGGAGTTTACAAAAACAAAGATCAAACAGTTTTAAAGCAGTGAGGGATAGAGAGATTCACAAACAAAGTTTATACTGGTTCACTCTTAACCTGAGCTACATCTAGTCCCCAGAAACCCCCGGGTATTTCACTAAGTAATCAACCATAGATTACACAACACAAACACCAAATAGGTGATCTTGAATCCTTCAAGAACACTCACCCTCTTTGAAACACAAACACTACAAGTCAGAACACCCTTTGACTTTATACACCAGTATCTTACAGTTTTACAAATATGAATTGAAACACAAGTAAGAACAGGAACGATCACACCTGATACAAAATGAATACATCAAATCCTATTCCACTCTTAACCAATGCAAAGCCTTAAGAAATCAAGAAATTTTGGAAAACTTTTAATCTCTTTTGTAATCTAATCACTCTCTCATTTTAGAGATTTAAACACCAGTTATGTAGCCTAAAAAATAGTTGTTTTAGACTTTCAATCAAGGGCTAAAACAAATTTGAATCAAGAAAAACAGATTTAACAGACTTAACCAATTATGTTAAGATTTTTAAAAAACAATTGATTGAAAGCACGATTCAACCGATTGACTTGGCTTTGACTGTGAGGTCAACCAATTTCAGCTTTTTCAAATCTTTCCAAAATCACCAAGTGTAAAACAACCGATTGAAACGACAAATCAACAGGTTGTTTTTCACTTACATTGAAAAACACTTTTCTTTTGAAAGAACTTGTTTGATTCAGTTTTGGATTAAGTTAAGAGTGGATTGACAAATTCTAATCTACCCAGAACCTATGCCCACAAGCAGCAACCTTGTCTACAAGCAATCTTCATGGATTTTGAAACATCAAAGCTTCAAGTTCAACAATCTCCCCTATTTGATGAAGACAAATCCCTGGTTTTCTACGGATGTTCTATTTGAATTTGACAATACCTGCAAAACACAAAATGTGCATGTACCAGAGGTAATCATTTCTAGATTTCATTAGCACCACAAAACCAATTTTCACTTAGTGATTCCATAAGGAAAATCAACAAAATCAGTGTGAAAACCAATGAAAGCAAGGTGCAAATCAGAGTTTATGCAACAGTTTGCAAATCAGAATAAAGCAACATATAAACCAAGCTTTAAAGCAGAATATAAGCACATTACAAACCATAAACTTCTCCCCCTATTTGTATTCACTAATAGACTCAAATGAGGGATAAAAACAACATTAAGATAGAGTTTGTGAGTCAAGAATTCCTAACTCATTTCTTAAAAAGAAGAACTTGTCCTTTGGCAAAGGTTTGGTGATAAAGTCTACCAGTTGCCTTTCAATTGCAATGAACTTCACCTCACAATCTCCATTGCTCACATGATCCCTTAGGACATGGTGTCAGATCTCACTCAATATGCTTTGTCCTAAAGTGTTGAACCTGATTTTTTGTGAGATTAATGGCACTTGTGTTGTCACAGAGCAGAGGTACTTTGCTAACTTTCAACCCAAAGTCTTCAAGTTGTTGTTTGATCCACAAAATCTGAGCACAACAGCTTCTTGCAGCGATGTATTCTGCTTCAACAGTTGAGAGTGCCACACAGACTTGCTTCTTACTATGCCAAGATATAAGGCTTGATCCAAGAAGATGACAAGTTCCACTTGTGTTTTTTCTGTCCAGTTTGCATCCTGCAAAATCAAAATTAGAGTATCCAACTAAATGTATAGGAGAGTGAGAGGGATACCATAACCCAACAATGGATGTGCCATTTAGATACTTTAGAATTATTTTGGCAGATTGAAGGTGTGATTCGTTCGAATTGGATTGGAATCTAGCACAGAGGCACACTACAAACATAATATCTAGCCTGCTGGCTATAAGATAGAGCAAAGAGCCAATCAAACCCCTGTATTTGGTTTGATTCACTACTGTTCCAGCTGCATCAGCGTCCATATAGCAACTTGTGGACATTAGTGTAGTTGCCTCTTTACACTTCTCCATTTCAAACTTTTTGATGATCTCCTTGCAATACTTGGATTGACTTAGAAAGATGCCATCCTTAGATTGCTTGACTTGCAATCCCAAGAAGAAGGACAACTCTCCCATCATTGACATTTCAAATTCTCCCTACATAGCTGCCACAAATTCTTTACATAAGCTATCATTAGTAGCACCAAAAATAATGTCATCAACATATATTTGGACTAAAATAATGGCAGAATTTGACTTTTTAATAAAGAGAGTTTTGTCAACCTTCTCTCTTTCATAGTCATGAGACAAGAGGAAATTACTTAACCTCTCATACCACTGCCTTGGAGCTTGCTTGAGACCATACAAGGCCTTTTTCAGCTTGTATACATGTTTGGGATGTTGATGACCTTCAAACTCGGGTGGTTGTGAGACAAAGACCTCCTCATTGATAACTCCATTAAGGAAGGCACTCTTCACATCCATTTGAAACAATTTGAAGTCGCTCATGCAAGCAAATGCCAATAGTAACCTCACAGCTTCCAATCTGACCACTGGTGCAAAGGTTTTGTCATAGTCTATCCCTTCTTCCTGATTGTACCCTTTTGCAACAAGTCTTGTTTTGTTCCTTATAATCACCCCTTATTCATCTACCTTGTTTCTGAACACCCACTTGGTTCCAATGATGTTCATCTAATCTATTTTAGGAACCAGGAACCACATATCATTCCTGATGAATTAATTTAGCTCTTCATGCATAGCAGCAATTCAATTCTCATCCTTGAGAGCTTTATTAATTGACTTAGGTTCAACTTGAGAGACAAAGGCCATGTGCCTGCAGTAGTTTGATATGGTTCTTCATGTACAAACTCCTTTATGAATCTGCCCAATTATGTTTTCCACAGAGAGGCCTCTTGGAATCCTCCATTCCTTGGGTAGCTCCTCCTGTTGCAGAATATCAATCAGATGATTCGCAAAATCAATCGGTTGCTTTTCTGGACAGGTTTCCAGATTCTTTAATAAGATGTTTTGCTCATCTTTTTCTACACAATTCCTTAGAGAACCTTGTTCTGCAGGGTTATTTTCATTAAATACTACATGTATAGACTCCTCTACAGTCATGAGTCTTTTATTATAAACCCTATAAGCATGACTAGATAAAGAGTAACCAAGAATAATACCATTGTCTGCTTTCTCATCAAATTTTACAAGATTTCTTTACCATTATTTAGAATGTAACACTTACATCCAAATACCTTCAGATGACCTATATTGGATTTCCTTCCATTGAGTAGTTCATATGGAGTCTTCTTCAAGATAGGCCTGATGAGAACCCAGTTCATCACATAGCATGCAATACTTACAACATCTGCCCAAAAGTATTTTGGCAAGGAGGATTCACTCAATATTTTCCTAGCCAGTTCTTCAAGTGAATTTTTCTTTCTTTCCACCACACCATTCTACTAAGGTGTTCTTGGAGCAGAGATATTGTGGAAGATACCAACCTTTTTACAAAAGGAGCTAAACTTCTCATTCTGGAATTCTCCTCCATGGTCACTGCGGATAGCACATATGTTGTTGCAACAAGTATTCTGCAACCTTTTGGCTAGCTTTTTGAATGTAGAGAAGGCATCACTTTTTAATTCCAGAAACAGTGTCCATATGAACTTGGAAAAATCATCAACCACAACAAGAGCATAGTAATTCACACAAGGACTCATAGTTCTTGAGGGACCAAACAGATCCATTTGAAGTAGCTCAAGGGGTTTTGAAGTGGAAACCATATTTTTCGATTTAAAGGAATGTTTAGTTTGTTTTCCCTTTTGGCAAGCTTCACATATATGATCTTTTTCAAACTTGAGCTTAGGTAACTGATACAATCCAAGCCAACAAGAAGATGACCAAGAACTCAAATTACTATTCACACTATGAGAAGTCATCTCAACTTTCAAGTGAAAACCCCACCAAGGATCTAAAAGACCTCACCAGAAGGAGAAATGGGCAAAGACCAGAACATCAAATGTTCTTCCTTCTGGTCTTCTTAATAATAAAACAAGTTGTAAATAAATTTGGCTCACTTTAGGGGTTCAAATAACAAGATATGCTAGAATAGGTGCCTTTAGCATAATAGAGGGTGTAGTTATCATTTTAACTTGTTTTTTACCTAGTTTCTAGAAGAAATGACCTAAGATGTGTTTTTTGACTTAGTCAAACCCTAAAGACAGCCCACTCACACATTTACCATCCTACCCTTGCATCTTGTTTTCCAAGGCACCATCTCTTATAAATAGGGTGCCTTCCTCCTTGTATTTTGATGTTGAATTTTATAGAAGAAGGAAAACTTTGCACAAATTGTGTGAGACTAGTTTGCTCTAAGCATTAAGTCTTATCTTGAGTGATTTGAGAGCTCTCAAGTGGTGGCTCTCTACACTCATCTTGGAGAACCACACTCCAAGTGGTGTCTCCAACTCTCTTCCATCACCATAAGCATTCTTCCTTTCATCTCTTCTACCATTTCCATACGCCACTTTCATTTGTGTTTCCTATGTTTGTTTTGCTTCATTCTTCAATTCAGTTTCCATTATGATATTGTGTTTCCTTTCATGTCTTTCAATTTCCGCACTATGCATCATTGTCACCTTATTATGTGATTTTCCTTTTTGCCTTTGGAAGTGAACCTTCACACTTACTTAACCACTTGGTTAAGTTCGTGTCCAATGAGAATCTTCCATAGGTTTCACCATATAATTGTTAAAAATCTTAATGATAAGTAAAGTGTCACCTCTAAAATGGAACAATCTAAAATCAACTCACATCATGTGGTATCAGAGCTTTGGTATTTTTAGCATATTTGCTTTGAGTTGATTTGGCACTTTACTTTTCTTGCACCTTTAAATTCTTGTCTTTACATTCAAACAAATTTAAATTCAACCTTTACTTTCTTGCTTTTTCAATTCGGGATTATCTTTATTCAATAACTTTCAATTCGCTTTTCAATGTTATTTTGTGTCCAATTTTTGTTCTTACCTATTTTTGTTTGAGTCATATGTTCTTAGTGTTTCTAGGAGTCCTTATTTTGCTTTTAATTGTGAAGGTATAAAAAAGTAACTAGAAATTTGTTTAAGTGGAAGTAGATTTTAGTTTCAAACATAGATTTCAAGTGTTCATTTAATTTGAATCCCAAACTTTTATTTTTGTGAAAAATTGGAAATGAATGAAAATATGCATGATAAGAATTATGGACATCTTATTTCCATAAACCATAACAAAAAAGAAAAAAGGAAAGCACAATTTGCGCAAACTTCTTTTGCAAGACCAACATTTTTAAAAAGTTGATTCATTTTATTTGGCAAATTGATTTCAACATTGTGGAATTTGATCCTTTTGCTTTTACAATTTCTAGCAAGAGAAAAACTTCATTTTTAAAGGTTAAGTAAGTATCTTAGAGTCTTTTTGTGTGTTTTTTTCTTGATTTTCTTTCTTTAAAAGTTTTGTCATAATCTCTTTTCCCAACTTGGTTTAACTTCTTTGTTTTGGGCTTTTCTTGTTTGTATTTTAAAATTCTTTAGTTTTGTTGTGGTTCTTTTGAGATCAAGTGTTAAGGGCATTGTCCTTTTTCATTTGAGAGCTTGAAATCCCAAGATAGACCTTTGTTTTAGAGAGATTTCTTTCTTGAGTGCTTTGTTTATTTCGCCTCTTTGCTACACACAAACGAGTGACACAAGTGAGGAGGGGGTTATTAAATTTTCTTTCACTAATTGTTTGTTCTCCTTGTGCAATTTTTATGGCTCTTCTTTTTTTAGGAGAATCATCCAAACCTCAATCTCCCCAAAAGGTTTTTCTTATGGGTGAGCTTGCGGCAGCAAAGAGATCCTTAGCCCAAAAAGAGGAAGAAATGCGACAATTGGTGGAGGGACTTCAAAGACTTGAAACGACACATGAAAGAAAACCAAGAGGAAAGAGGTGGGAGTAAAGGAGAGCTTCAAGGAGCTATAACCATTACGGCAGCCATGAAGAAGATGAAGATTGGAGAATTCACCACTATGATGAAAGGAGCCACCAACACCATCCTTCTAAAAAGAAAAATTCCCTGTATAAAATTGCCTAGATTTAGTGGGGAAAGTGACCCCAATATTTACTTAGGATGAGAGGCTAAGGTTGAGAAAATTTTCAATGTATATGAGGTTCAAGAGGACCAAAGGGTAAATCTAGCCTCCCTATAATTTTTAGACTATGCCATGCAATGGTGGCACCAAGTTGTAATGGACATTGAGCTAAACAAGAATCCAATTGTGGTATCTTGGTATGATTTCAAAGAATGTATGCGCGCGAGGTTTGTTCCTCCTCATTATAGGAAGGAACTCTTGTTGAAGATCCAACGACTTCAACAAGGACCTAGAAGTGTAGATGAGTACTTCAAAGATCTTGAAACTACTTTGACTAAAATTGACATGCATGAAAATGAGGAGTCAAAGATAACTAGATTTGTAAGTGGCTTGAGAAGAGAAATCCAAGATGTGATAGAATTATATGAGTATTCCCCTTTGGAAAAATTGGTTCACCTAGCCATCAAGGTTGAATCAATTTTTTTAAAGAAAACTTCTTTCAAAACTACTCATAATGATGGCTTCTACAAAACATCATGGAAGGACGAAAATCAAAATTCTTCAAAAACCTTTCCTTCTAACTTAGTAAAAGAAACCACTTACAATTCTAGAGTTTCTAAACCCTCACCCTATATACTTAAGTCACCCACCAAAACCTCAAGTCAAAAATGTTTTAAATGTCTAGATTTTGGGCATATAGTAGCCAATTGTTCTTGAAAAAGAAACATGATGGTTAAAGGGAGCTTGTCATGAGTGACCATAACTCCTGAAGGTTTAGGTCCCCTACCTCTCCAAGAAGCCAAAGTGAGGAAGAGTGTGAGTTACCATGTGAGGGAGATTTGTTAATGATAAGGCGCATGCTTGGTCACATTCAAAAGCCTTTTGATGCAAGTCAAAGGGAAAACATTTTTCACACAAGGTTCCTTATCAACAACAAAGTGTGTTCTTTAATTGTGGATGGAGGTAGTTGCACCAATGTGGCAAGCACAAAAGTGGTGAAAAAACTTGGGTTACCCACCATCTTTCATGCAAAGCCCTACAAGTTCCAATGGCTTAGTAAAGAGGGGGAAATCTTGGTTAATAAACAAGTCCTCATAGCCTTCTCAATTGGAAAATATAAGGATGAGTTATTGTGTGATGTTGTACTTATGGAAGTCACACATATTCTTCTAGGAAGGCAATGGCAATTTGATAAAAAGACTTTACATGATGGCCTTACTAACAAAATTTCTTTCACCTTCCATGGGCACAAGAATACCTTAAAATCTCTTTCTCCAAGAAAGGTCCATGAGGATCAAATAAAATGAAAAACAAAAGATAAAATGAAAAAATAAAGAAAGAAAAGATAAACTGAGTCACAACATATCATCTTATATAACTAAATCAATCATGTTGACTTATGCCATGCTATAAACTGCACCTCCAAGGTGTTCTTCTTCCTTATCTTTTTCATTACCAAATAAAACTAATTACTTGACATCTTGGACAAAGAAATTTTGAGATGAACATCAAACACCTCCTAAGGGTTCTCACATTTTGAGAAGATTTTTTATCACCAAGCCCTTTCATCCCCAAATATTCTTTCCCAACATGGCTTGTACGAAGAGCTTGCCCTTTTGAACTTCCCAAGCTTAAAGAACATAAGTTTGTTTCACTTCCCACACCTTGCACTATTTTATATGTGAACAAACTAACTATGTTATCTGCAGGAGTTCTAAAATCGAGGTCGAATCCTCTCAAACTTGGGGGGCATGATACAATTCAAGCCAACAAGGAGATGACCAAGAACTCACACTATGAGAAGTCATCTCTACTTTCAAATGAAGACCCCACCAAGGATCTAGCATACCTCACCAGAAGGAGAAATGGGCAAAGTCCAGAACATCAAATGTTCTTCCTTCTGGTCTTCTTAAGAATAAAACAAGTTGTAAATAAATTGAGCTCACTTTAGGGGTCCAAATAACAAGATATGTTAGAATAGTTTCCTTTAGAATAATAGGGGGTGTAGTTATCATTTTAGCTTTTTCTTTTCCCTAGTTTCTATAATAAGTGACCTAAGGTGTGGTTTTGACTTAGTCAAACCCTAAAGGAAGCCCCCCTCACACACTTACTGATGGAGATCAAGCTCAAGAGAACATGGAGGCCAATAAACAAGATCAAGAAGAGGTAGAGGCACAAATGGAGGACGCCCATGGAGGTCAAAGCCCACCTCAAAGGCTTACAAGAAGCATGTTCAAAGCTTTAGGAGCTAGGGGACATTTATTTTCTCTTTTTGTAATTTCTTTAGTTGAAGGTGCTTAGAGGGAAACATTAGAAACCTCTTTTGTTATAGCATCTTTTAGTCTTTAGTTAGGAGCTTTAGGGGGGGTGTGTTAGTAGATAGGTGTAGAAGTAGAATAGGAGGTGCCAAAGTGAAGGAAGGAGTCACACCTTCCTCATGCTTGGGTTTTGGCGCCGATTCTAGATGTCTCTTAGGAGGGAATTTTTGAATTTGTGTTGCTTGCATTTCAGCACCTTATGCTATAAATAGAGGTGCTCTCTTTGTAAAATTCAGATTGGAATTTATCTAAAGAAACTATACTCAAAATTTGGAGTGAGCATTGGAGAGCTTTTGAGCCTTCTTCTCTAGTCTTATCTTGAAGGATCCATGGTGTCCTCAAGTGGCGGCAACACTCTCATCTAGGAGCAACCACACTTCTAGTGGCGAGATCATTCATCATTCATCCATCTTCATGAGCAATTCTCTTCTGCTTCCTTTCTTCTTTGTTAATTCCTTGTCTTAGCTTGTTGCCTTGTTGTTTTTGGTTCGGTTTTTAAGTTTTCCAGCAGCTGTTCTTATTCTTCTTTGTGTTTTGGTTCGGTACATTTCCGTTCCAGCTTTCCTATTCAGTTTTCTTGGCTTTAATTTCATTTTGTTCAGTTCAAAGTTGTGTTCACTCATTTCTATTCTGTGCCTATGGTTTTTACCTCTTTTTGTTGGTTCAATTTGACAATAATTGGAACTTCTATATGAGTTTGTGTTTTGGCACTAGTTTTGGTGAGTTCTTGTTCATAGAACCTTGATCCATTTCTATGATAAAGTGCCTAGCTCTTAGCCAACTCAAGATGATTCCTAAGAATGTCAAGAATCATTCTAATTGTGCTAGTGGAATCACATCATGTGGTATCATGAGTTTAGGTGTGTTCTTGTTTAATTGTTGAGTTGTGTAGCACTTTAATTTCAAGAGCTCTTTTAATTTTCTTGCAATTTAAGTTTCTGTTTTAGGCTTATTTTGAGTTTACTTGCTGTTTTAATTCTTTTGCCTATCATATGTTTGAGTATTTTCCTTTTTGAATCATGTCAAGTTTTGTCTTAGTCATGTTATTCCATAATTGTCATTACTTCTAGTAGTACTTTTATTGTTTTTGATTGTTTCTTGCTTTAGTGTCATATAATTTTCTGAATTGATATTGATCCTTTGTGCATTTTATTTTTAGATTTGAGTTCATACTTGTATTCTAGACCTATACAAGTTCCAATACATCATTTTCCATTATGTCTTTGCTAGTTCATAATTCTGTTTTTTATTCCTATTAGGATTCCTCTGTTTCTGAAAAAAGTGCTTACTGTTTTTCCTTATTTCAATTGATTTACTAACTGAAAAATTCTGAAATTCTGGATTTGTGATATTCAAAGTGTTAGAAAAGAGTATAAAAAAGAATCATTCAAAAATTCAAAGTACACAAAAAATGATAAATAAAATAAAAAAAGTGTACAATTCTGCCGAAAAGAATACGGTAATCTGGCAGCGATTTTAAAAAATTTATCTCAATTAATTGGCTTACTGTTTTTAATTGTTTCCAGTGCCATTATTGAGTTAACATCTTGAAGTTTCTGTGGTTTAAATTTCATAATCCAGTTCGCTCTACATCATTCCAGTTAAATTAGTGAATATCAAGCACAGTTTGCATTAAAAAATATTTTTTCCAGTAGCTAAATATTTTGTTTTCTTCATCTACTCTAGTGCTTTTCCTTAAGTAATCTTTTGTGTGCCTACTTTTCTAATTGAGTTCTTTATTTTCTTGATTGTCTTTCATTCTTACTCTTTGAGTTTGTCTTACATATAGTTTTCCTTTTGCAATTACCATTCCTTGCTTATACCTTTTCTTGTTTGTCTTTATTGTTTCATTGGTTTTGTGGTGGTTGCTTTTGAGATTGGTGTGCTTGCTTTGACATCTTTCATTTGAGGATTCCAAGGCCTCAAGATCAGATTGGTGCAAGGACATTATTTCTTTGAGAGTGACCTATTTTTTCTGCCTCTTTTCACTTCGGCATTTTGGCTTAAAACACTCACTGTTTTTGCTAATTTTTGTTTCTTAACTTGTTTGCTGTTTTTGTGTGTTTGCTGTTTTTTATTTCCAAAATGGCTGGATTTTCAAGTGATGCATCATACAAGCAGAATTCTCCTTCCAAAGCTTCAATCCTTGGTGAATTACATGAAGCTCAAAGAACCATTAGACGGTTGGAGGAGAAATTGCAAAAGATGGAGGTGCAACAAGCTAGACCATCTCCTTCAATTCATGATGAGCATCATAGACCTTCAACAAGAGCTTCTTCCAATGATTTTGGCCGTGAAGATGAGCATAGGAGAAGGAGAAATCCACCCCAAGTCCATGGTCAAAGACATCATCACCAAGGGGAAAGAACTCACTACGGCAATGGCTTCTATCATGATGCAAAGTCTAGGCTTCCTTCAGTCAAGCTTCCTTGTTTTAATGGCTTTAGTGATCCTAATGTATATTTAGATTGGGAGGCTAAGTGTGAACAAATATTTGAGATCCATGAGATCCAAGATGAGCATAAGCTTAAGCTAGCCACCCTAGAGTTTAGTGATTATGCCATGAAATGGTGGCATGGAATTGTAAAGGACATTATCTATCACAAGGGTCCTCCCGTGGACTCTTGGAACTCTTTAAAGGATCATATGCGCGCTAGGTTTGTGCCCCCACATTTTAGGAAAGACCTCATGTTGAGACTCCAACGGTTTCAACAAGGCACGCTAAATGTGGATGAATATTATAAGGAGCTTGAGACGCTTGTGCTTAAAATTGAATTAGAAGAAAGTGAGGAAGCTATGATTGCTAGGTTTGTGAGTGGTCTTAGGAAGGATATTCAAGACATTGTTGAGTTACAAGAGTATTCATCATTGGGCTCTTTAGTTCATCTTGCAATGAAGGTGGAAGCCCAACTTGCTAAGAAAAACTCTTTCAAAAATGCTTCCAAGGATACTACTCCAAGTCTTGGAGAAACAAAAATTCTTTTTCTAAACATCCTTCCAAAGATTCTTCTTTCAAACCCAAGGAAACTAAGCCATCTACTTCTAGACCTAAGTCTCCCACTAGAACATCCAATACTAAATGCTTTAAATGTATGGGTTATGGTCATATAGCTGCAAATTGTCCTTCCAAACGAAGTATGTACATGCATGAGGGCATTGTAGTTAGTGAGCATGATTCGGATTCTCCTAAGCATTCATTGCATTCTCATGCATCTAGTGAGGAAGAGAGCGAATGTCCACTTGAAGGGGACTTGTTAGTTGTGAGAAGACTTCTTGGACAAGTTTCACAACCTTTTGATGAAAGTCAAAGGGAAAATATTTTCCATACAAGATGTCTTATTCAAAACAACATTTGTTCCTTGATAGTGGATCGGGGTAGTTGTGCAAATGTGGCTAGTACAAGAGTAGTAGATAAGCTTGGATTGCCTACTATCTCTCATACAAAGCCCTACAAATTACAATGGCTTAGTGAAGTAGGAGAAATAATTGTCAATAAACAAGTCCTCATCCATTTCTCCATTGGAAAATACAAAGATGAGGTATTATGTGATGTTGTGCCCATGGAAGCCACTCATGTTCTTTTGGGAAGGCCTTGGCAATTTGATAGAAAAGTTTTACATGATGGCTTTACCAACAAACTATCTTTTGAATTCCATGGTCACAAGGTTACTTTAAAATCTCTCACTCCAAGAGAAGTCCATGAGGACCAAGTTATCATGAAGAAAAAGAGGGAGAGTGAAAAAGATAAAAAAGATAAGAGTTCTAAGCCTACACTCCTTGTGTCTAGGCGTGACATTGAAAGGGAAATAGTGGCTCATCATCCTCTTTTCTTAGCCATCCCTAAAACTCTTAGAGTAGAATCACTTGTTGATAGTCCTCATTGCTTGGAAAATTTGGTAGAAGAGTTCCAAGATGTGTTTCAAGATCCTCCAAATGGACTTCCACCTTTGAGAGGGATTGAGCACCAAATTGATTTGATACCGGGCTCTTCTTTACCAAACCGTCCAACATATAGGACCAATCCAAGTGAAACCAAGGAAATTCGCCAACAAGTTGAGGCTTTGATTGAGAAATGGTGGGTGCAAGATAGCATGAGTCCTTGTGCTATGCCTATCATCTTAGTGCCAAAAAAGGATGGCACATGGCGAATGTGTTCGGATTGTAGGGCCATCAATAACATAACAATTAAGTATAGGCATCCCATACCTAGACTAGATGATTTGTTGGATGAATTACATGGTTCAAAAATCTTTTCAAAGATTGATCTTAAAAGCGGCTACAATCAAATCCGTATCAAACCGGGTGATGAATGGAAGACGGCTTTTAAGACCAACTTTGGCTTATATGAGTGGTTAGTTATGCCTTTTGGTCTAACTAATGCACCAAGTACTTTCATGCGCCTCATGCATCATGTTCTTAGACCTTTCATTGGTAAGTTTGTTGTTGTTTACTTTGATGACATTCTGATTTATAGCTTATCTTTGAATGACCATAGGTTGCATGTTAGGCAAGTTTTAGAAACCCTTAGGAAGGAACATTTGTATGCTAACCTTGCTAAATGTATGTTTGCTCTTGATCATATAGAATTCCTAGGGTTTGTTGTGAGTTGCAAAGGGGTCCATGTGGACAAAACAAAGGTGGTGGCCATTCAAAATTGGCCTACACCGAAATCTTTGAATGAGGTCCGAAGTTTTCATGGACTTGCTTCTTTCTATAGAAGATTTGTCCCAAACTTTGGTACCATTGCCGCACCACTCAATGACATAGTGAAAAAGGATGTGGTCTTTCATTGGGGAGAAGCACAACAAAATGCTTTTGACACTTTGAAAGAAAAATTGACTAATGCTCCCATCTTGGCCCTTCCTAATTTCACTAAGACATTTGAGATTGAGTGTGATGCTTCAAGCATAGGTATTGGGGTTGTTCTCCTTCAAGAAGGCCACCCCATAGCCTATTTTAGTGAGAAATTGAAGGGAAGTCATCTCAATTATTCCACCTATGATAAGGAATTATATGCACTTGTTAGGGCTTTGTTTACTTGGCAACACTATCTTTTTCCCAAAGAGTTTGTGATACATAGTGATCATGAATCTCTTAAATATTTGAAAAGCCAAAACAAACTTAACAAGAGGCATGCCAAGTGGGTGGAATTCATTGAGCAATTTCTTTATGTGATCAAACACAAGCAAGGCAAAGTAAATATTGTGGCGGATGCTCTTTCTAGAAGATACACTTTGCTAAATCTTTTAACCTCTCAATATCTTGGTTTTGATCACATTAAGGAACTTTATCATGATGACCTTGATTTTTCTCTCATCTATCAAGAGTGTCTTAAGGGAGGACACAAAGACTTTTTTATTCAAGATGGCTTTCTTTTTAAAGGAAAACGTCTTTGTGTTCCTCAAAGCTCTATTAGATTATCTCTTGTTAGAGAAGCTCATGAGGGGGGTTTAATGGGACATTTTGGGGTTGCTAAAACTTTGGATGTGTTGCATGAACATTTCTTTTGGCCTCATATGCATAAACATGTTCATAGTTTGTATGATAAATGCATAGCTTGCCGCAAAGCTAAATCTAAAATGCATCCCCATGGTCTATATACTCCTCTTCCTATCCCTTCAATGCCTTGGGTAGATATATCTATGGATTTCATCTTAGGCTTACCCAAGACATCAAAGGGAAAGGACTCCACTTTTGTGGTAGTGGATCGTTTTTCAAAGATGGCTCACTTTATTCCTTGCCACAAAGTGGATGATGCATGCCACATTGCAAACCTCTTCTTCCAAGAAGTGGTTCGCCTACATGGGATTCCTAGGTCTATAGTGTCCGATAGAGATCCTAAGTTCTTGAGTCACTTTTGGAAGACCTTGTGGGGCAAGCTTGGAACTAAGCTTTTATTTTCTACCACTTGCCACCCACAAACTGATGGTCAAACTGAGGTGGTGAATAGAACTTTGGGACAACTATTGAGATGTTTTATTGCGGGGAATCCTAGAGTGTGGGAGAATTTACTACCCCATGTTGAGTTTGCATATAATCGAGTAGTAAATTCTACCACCTCACATTCTCCTTTTGAGGTAGTCTATGGGTTTAATCCCCTAACACCTCTTGATCTTCTTCCTATTCCCCTTCTTGGAGATGTCTTGTGCAAAGATGGTGATGAAAAGGCTTCTTTTGTGAAAACTTTGCATAAAGACATCAAGAAGAGAATTGAGAAGAAGGTTGGCAAGTATGTTGAACTTGCCAATAAAAGGAGAAAAGCATTGTTGTTTGATGAGGGCGATTGGGTTTGGCTTCACTTGAGGAAGGATCGCTTTCCTACTCAAAGGAAGTCCAAACTAATGCCTCGAGGGGATGGACCTTTCCAAATCCTCAATATGATTAATGACAATGCTTATGAGTTAGATATGCCTGATACATTCTTAGGTAGTCATACTTTTTCTGTAGGTCTCCAGAATTCGTGGTCGAATTCTCTCCAACTCGGGGAGTATGATGGAGATCAAGCTCAAGAGAACATGGAGGCCAATCAACAAGATCAAGAAGAGGTAGAGGCACACATGGAGGACGCCCATGGAGGTCAAAGCCCACCTCAAAGGCTTACAAGAAGCATGTTCAAAGCTTTAGGAGCTAGGGGACATTTATTTTCTCTTTTTGTAATTTCTTTAGTTGAAGGTGCTTAGAGGGAAACATTAGAAACCTCTTTTGTTATAGCATCTTTTAGTCTTTAGTTAGGAGCTTTAGGGGGGGTGTGTTAGTAGATAGGTGTAGAAGTAGAATAGGAGGTGCCAAAGTGAAGGAAGGAGTCACACCTTCCTCATGCTTGGGTTTTGGTGTCGATTCTAGATGTCTCTTAGGAGGGAATTTTTGAATTTGTGTTGCTTGCATTTCAGCACCTTATGCTATAAATAGAGGTGCTCTCTTTGTAAAATTCAGATTGGAATTTATCTAAAGAAACTATACTCAAAATTTGGAGTGAGCATTGGAGAGCTTTTGAGCCTTCTTCTCTAGTCTTATCTTGAAGGATCCATGGTGTCCTCAAGTGGCGTCAGCACTCTCATCTAGGAGCAACCACACTTCTAGTGGCGAGATCATTCATCATTCATCATTCATCCATCTTCATGAGCAATTTTCTTCTCCTTCCTTTCTTCTTTGTTAATTCCTTGTCTTAGCTTGTTGCCTTGTTGTTTTTGGTTCGGTTTTTAAGTTTTCCAGCAGCTGTTCTTATTCTTCTTTGTGTTTTGGTTCGGTACATTTCTGTTCCAGCTTTCCTATTCAGTTTTCTTGGCTTTAATTTCATTTTGTTCGGTTCAAAGTTGTGTTCACTCATTTCTATTCGGTGCCTATGGTTTTTACCTCTTTTTGTTGGTTCAATTTGACAATAATTGAAACTTCTATATGAGTTTGTGTTTTGGCACTAGTTTTGGTGAGTTCTTGTTCATAGAACCTTGATCCATTTCTATGATAAAGTGCCTAGCTCTTAGCCAACTCAAGATGATTCCTAAGAATGTCAAGAATCATTCTAATTGTGCTAGTGGAATCACATCACTTACCATCCTACCCTTGCTTCTTGTTTTCCAAGGCACCATCTCTTATAAATAGGGTATCTTCCTCCTTGTATTTTCATGTTAAATTTTATAGAAGAAGGGAAACTCTACACAAATTGTGTGAGGCTAGTTTGCTCCAAGCATTAGGTCTTATCTTGAGTGAGTTGAGAGCTGTCAAGTGGCGACCCTTTACACTCATCTTGGAGAACCACACTCCAAGTGGCATCTCCAACTCTCTTCCATCACCATAAGCATTATTCATTTCATCTTCTACCATTTCCATATGCCATTTTCATTTGTGTTTCCTATATTTGTTTCGCTTCATTCTTCAATTCGGTTTCCATCATGATATTGTGTTTCCTTTTTTCCTTTGGAAGTGAACCTTCACATTAACCACTTGGTTAAGTTCGTGTCCAGTGGAAATCTTCTTTGGGTCGCACCTTATAATTGCTAAAATTAAAAAATCATAAACAAATTTTCACCATAAAAATGTGCAACTTTAAAATCAACTCACATCATTTCCATTCTTCCCTAAAACCTGAAATTAACACAAAATTTGGGAATACAATGTTCTTATTCAAATAAAGATCATAAAATATGTAAAAAGTATAAATTCATAATTTAGGGATTATTTTATATGTAATTTAGCAATTAATACTCATAAGTTCCTATATTTTAATATGAAATATTACTAAAATTAGGCATTTTTCAGTGGATTTTTCAGAAATCACACAAGAGGGAAATAACAATTTGACTACAAAGATGTCAGAGGAAGAGGTAAAGGAGGCAGTTTGACAGTGTGAAGGATCAAAAAGCCCGAGGCCATATGGATTTAATTTCAATTTCATCAAAGGTTGTTGGGAACCCATCAAGCAAGATATTTTACAAGTTGTGCAAAGTTTAGAAAGCTCGGGGAATATCCCAAGGGGTTGTAACTGGCCTATGTCTCTTTTTTGTGCAATTTACAAGATTATCTCTAATGTTTTAGCTAACAGAATGAAAAGTGTTCTTCATGGAATTATAAATAGTTCGCAATCTTCTTTTCTCAGGGACAGGGGTTTGTTAGAAAATATTGTTCTAGCGAACAAAGTGGTGAAAGATCTTGGGAAGGGGAAGAAGTCTGAAATTGTTATAAAGGTTGACTGTGGAAAGGCCTATGATTTTGTGTGTTGGGACTTCCTGTACTATATGCTAAGCAGACTTGGCTTCTGTGAGAAATGGGTTAGTTGGATTAGAGGGTGCTTGGAATCTTCCTTGGTGTCAGTTTTGGTTAATGGTAGCCCATCTAGGGAATTTACTCCATCTAGGGGACTCAGACAAGGGGATATGATCACCCCTTTTCTTTTCTTGGTAGCAGTGGAAGGTTTGGAGGGTCTAGTAAGAAAAGTTGTGAGACTAAAGAAGATGGAAGGGGTAATAGTGGGTGTTAATCAGATAGAAGTTTCTTTGCTACAGTTTGCAGATGGTACCTTGGTGGTATGTTAGGACACAATCCAAAATTGTGTTCACGATGAAGACGATTCCCAAATACTTTGCATTAGCGGCAAGCTTTAGGCCTGAGTATCAAGGATGTTAGCAGCTTTAACAAAGCCTTGATTGCGAAATGAATGTGGGAAGTGAAAGGTAAATGGAGAGAGGTAGTCGCGTCCAGATATATAGATTGTGGTCAGAGCAAGTGTCTTTCATGGTGGTGGCGTGATCTATGTAACATATATGAAGAAGGTCAAACGGGAAGTTGGTTCAACAAACAGGTATCTTGGAAGGTGGTGAATGGGAAAGATATTCGTTTCTAGGATGATCCCTAGGAGAAGTTTTTGTGAAACAGAAATACCCTAGGCTACACCTCATATCAGAAGTCAAAGAGAAAAGAATCCAGCAGGTAGGGTTGTGGGAAGACTCCACATGGAAATGGAATTTGAGGGGGAAGAGAGTTTCTTTTGAATAGAAAAAAGATCAACTTATACAGCTGGAAACAGACTTAAGGGAAGGAGATTTACAACAAGGAGGTCAAGATAGGGTTGTTTGGAATAGTGAAGAAAGAGGTGTGTTATGTGTTAAATCAACATACCGCGCTTTGGTTTCTTTAGTACCCTCTGAAAGCTGTCAGGCAATGATTTACTATGGGATATCAGAGTTAGTCCCAATGCTTTAATGTTGGCATGGAAGATTGTGAAAGGTAAAATGTCATCATGAGTCAATCTCCAAAGAAGAGGGATCATTCTACCTTCCCTTTTATGCCCTTTATGCAACCAGACCGAGAAATTGGTCACTCATCTCTTTGGGGAATGTATGATAGCCTTTAAGGTCTTGTCGATGATTTCCAATTGGGTAGGGCTTACCAGTATACCATAAAGACCTGAAGCAATATTTATTGCATTTTGCTTTGTTTCAGTTCAATACAAAAAGGAATAGGTTCTGGAAAGGGGTGTGGATTGCAGTCTTATGGAGCATTTGAAATCATAAGAATGATTTGGTTTTTAAAGAAAGAAAGTGGATACTGAGGAAACTAATAGTTTGACACAATTACGAACGTAGACTTAGATGAGGAGAAAAATAAAAAGCTTTGCTTTTTCTTTCTCAGCTGAGCTCCAAACTCTGAGTTGGGCTTAGGTGTCCTTTAGAGGAGTTGTTATGATGTTGCAAAGCTAGCAAGAAGCAAAGGAAGGTACGAGGTCTAATGGAAGGCAGGCAGTTCTGGATTTGGAAGTAGGAATGGATTAGGTGTGAAGAGTTGATTTTATTGTAACAAGCTTTCTGAGCATAAATTAACCTTGCATAAGTGGAAACAAATTCTGGTGCAGAAGTGTTATAGGTGCAGCAGGTATAAGGTAGAATGAATGGATGGTGGCTTAGGAAAAACAGTGTATTTGTAACTGTTTTAGAATAATAAACAATTTGGCTCAACATGTCTGAATATCTTATTCTGCATAGATGCTCTTAAGTATCTGGTGGTTTGATGTAGTAAGGACAGCGAATCAAAGAACTCTTATGCAATTTAATCACTCTGGTGCATCATCAGCTATAATCAAGGATCAGTTTCGGTGCAGTTTAGTTCGGGGATAGCAGATCTTGCTCGTTGTGAAGGTGGTATAGCGGTACCTTTTCCTTGTCAAGGTCCCCAGCAGCTAAAAGGGGGGAAGTCAGCTAGTGGAGGAGAACAAAATAGGAAAAGGTGTCAGGGGAAGCTAACAGAAAGCAGGTTGTGTCACAAGTAGTGTAGGTAGGTTTGTGGACAGATGGTATTGAGCTGAAACATTTATCTTTTCCTGTGCTCTGTGAATCTGGAGCAGTAGGAAATGGATAGCTAAAGTGAAGACAATATCTATTGGGAGAATTTGGTGCAGTTTGTAGAACCTCAAAGCTAGGAACATATCAATCTGGACTTAACCAGACTCTGTGACAAATCTCATAGTACCACTCAATTGAACCGAATACAATATGTATTAGGAGGAGGGAATAAGCAATGTAGGGAGGAAAAATCAATGTAGGGTGCCACTTCTTGTTATGTTTTGTAGTGAGTTATTCAACACAAACCAAGCATATAAAGGTCACAATAACTAGGGGTGTAGCATAATGGCCCAGTAAAACATAGTTATGATGTTCCTCTCTTTTTCTTTCTGGTTAGGAATTAGCTTAGTTGAAGGTGCAGAATGAAGGGATATGGAAAAGTAGAATTGGAAGATGGAGTTATTGGTGCAGGGGTGGTATCATGCAGGTCATGCAGGAGCAATCTTGGAAGGGGCAACAGTGAGTTTTTCTCTGTTTCTTAGAGGTCATATGCAGAATTGGAGGTGTAGGTTTTGTGCTTTTACAGATAGCTTTAATTGGAATTATGCAGATGCTGGCTCCCAAATCTGGTAAGGTGGATGTGTGCGAATGTGAAGCTAGGATGAAGGATGCTATAGGTGCATGCTGAGTTGTTTTCATGCAGAATTGGAAAGTGGCATACAGGGACAGGATATAGCTTCTGAGACCTCTTAATTTTGGCATGTGAAATCTTCAAACCTTGGTGCATTTGATGGATGACGGGAAAGCAAGGTGTCGCTTTTGTTGCTGCACAATAAAAGATGCATATTTGTGCCTACCTACTGCATAATTGATAGATTTTGTTTTTTGGGTAATTTGTTTGGTGTGGAAATCTGTTATTTATTTCTTAGATTGAAAATCTGGACTTTGGCCTTTGTTATTGGTTAATGTAGATTGAATTGGTTTTCCTTTTAAAAGGGTTAAGACACCGTTGAGTGTCTTATTTAATTATATTCATTGATAAAAAAAAAAGTCATCAAACTAGTCTGCAACATTGCTTCATTGACATAGGGAAAGTAGGTTCAGTAATTAAGAATTATGAGGGAATGTCCAGTGTCACAATTTTTTATTACTTAATTCTCTCTGTAATGTATGTATAGAAGTACTTCTAGGTTAACCATGGTTATAGCCATGGATCTTCAAATGAAAATGATGACCTCTTAAACAAGTCTATTGTTATTCATGTGACTATATCAGTGTGTATCTGAAACATCAAATCCTATCTTACCAGTACTGGGTGGGTCTGTTACATGTATCAGTCATTAACAGGTTTTATGAACTATCAAATTTTCAATAAATTTATATAGAACAAAGTCTTTTATTAAATTATTTTTTCATATGGTCTCAAATGTTATTCTACAATTGTAATTGATTTTCTATTTGTTCCATATTATAAAATATTCAAAAAGGTTTTACATTGGCTTTTGGCTGCTGCCTAATTCAGCCCTACTCTTTCTTATCCAGACATGAAATGGGGGAGGATATATGAAGTTTGATAAAAGAAAAAACATACAAATTTTTCCTTGGTCTGAAAAAAATTGAACACAGACCATCATATTTAGAGGCTTTTATTGTTAATCTTGTCACAAATATAAACTCAATGAAAGTACGGTTCTATCCAGTGTTTTAAAATTGGGTTTAAACCAAATTGGTTGAACCGAAAACTGAATTTGTCTGACTCAGAAACTCATTCCACTTGGCTTTGATAATTTTAATAATTAATTATTCCTCTAATTACATAAATTTGTGGAATTCAACCGTGACTAAATGGACCAGTATCTCATTAACCCCATATAACTTGATCAAATTAACTACCTGTCTATTTTTATTTAAAATCATTGAATATATTTTATGAAAATAGTTAATAAAGAATTCTTGTAACATTTTGTTTAAATAGTTATTACACTCATTATTAACTTAGGAGAATACTTATATAGATTATTGTTATATATGATATTATTTTCTTGAAATGATGTATCAATCGTTTTTTGAAGAGATCCTATTTCAATGGATAAATTTTGGATAAACATGCCAAGAAATACACCTAGATATATGTAAGACTTGGTAGATTTTTGGACTAAGCATTTGCTAATAATTATGTGAGGGGAAAGATAATATGTCCATGTCAGAAGTACAAATTTAACAAATGGCAGTGTCGTGAAGTAGTGTATGAGCATTTTATTGTTAAACATTTTTCAAGTGGATATAAAGTCTGGCTTCTACATGGGGAGAGAATTGGAATAAATTTGACAAATGAAGCACATGCAATGCCGCAAGAAGATAATGAAAGAATTGATGTTACTAATCTGATGTGTGATATGTTTAATGATGCATTTGGGCATCATCAATGTAGCAATGACATGGTGAATGATAGGGAAACGGGTGCACAGTCAAGCCATACTGTGAATATTGGAGATTTTTTTTAGTTAATGCAAGATGGTCAAGAGAGTTTATATGAAGGGTGTGATAAATATTCTAAACTTTCTTTCTTGATCAAGTTGTAACACGTCAAATGTCTATGCAAAATAAGTGACAATGCAATGTCCATGATAATAGAGTTGTTAGTAGATGCCTTTGAACATGCTAAAATTATGCACTCATGAGGCAAAGAAAACCATTAACAGGCTTGGTCTTCATTACACCAAAATTGATGCTTGTTCGAATGATTGCATGTTATACTTAGGAGAACACGCAAATAGGGATTTTTGTAAGAAATGTAAAACATCTAGATGGAAGGCAAAAGAAAAAAAAGTACAATTGATTGTGTTACTGGTAACAAAGGAAAAAAGATTCCTGCAAAGGTTTTAAGGTATTTATTTCCCTTTGAAGCCACGCTTACAGTGGATGTTTATGTCTTCTAAAATAGTTGAGCATATGTGATGACATGCATGGGGAAGTACAGATGAAGGCATATTAAGGCATCCAAGAGATTCTGAAACATGGAAGACATTTGACTTTAAATATACTCAATTTTCCTCAGACCCTAGAAATGTGCGACTTGGTTTGGCTATTGATGGGTTTAATCTATATGGAAATTTAAGCACTAGTCATAGTATTTGGCCAATTGTACACAACCTTCCTCCTTGGATGTGTGTGAAACAAAGTGCATTCATTCTCTCTATGATCATTCCTGGAAAGCGAGCTCCAGAAAATGATATTAATGTGTTGTTTTTTATGAAACTAACAATGTACAACAAGGTCTAATGAAGCTTAGTGCAGAAGAAGATGAACATAATAAAATCAACCGGTTGATTCTGCGAAACAACCATTGAAAATCTGCAACAGTGTGAGCTTCCTAAAGAGTGGAGGATCCCCAGAGATCTCTCAGTAGAAAACATCATTGGGAAAATTAATAGAGGTGTATCTACAAGAAGGACATTAGCAAACTTTTGCAACCATACGGCTTTTGTCTTCAAATTTGAACCCAAATCAATCAATGAAGCACTCAAGGATGAACATTGGATAACTGTTATGGATGAGGAACTTAACTAATTCGTAAGGAATGATGTGTGGTTTCTGGTTCCTGGAATAGATAAGATGAATGTCATTGGAACAAAATGGGTATTCAGAAACAAGTCAAATGATACAGGGGTAATCACAAGGAACAGAGCAAGACTTGTTGCAAAAGGGTACAACCAAGAAGAAGGAAAAAAATATGAAGAAACTTTCGCACCAGTGGCAAGATTAGAGGTTGTGAGACTATTGTTGGCCTTTTCCTGCATGAATGGTTTCAAATTGTTCCCGATGGACGTGAAGAGTGCTTTCCTAAATGGGATTGTAAATGAGGAAATCTTTGTATTACAACCACCCGGGTTTGAAGACCATCTATATCCCAATCATGTATATAAATTAAAAAAAGCTTTGTAAGGTCTCAAGCAAGCGCCTAGACAGTTGTATGAAAGATTAAGTAACTTTCTTATGTCTCACAACTATGAAAGAGGGAAGATTGACAAAACCCTTTTTATTCAAAAGTCAAATTTTGTTGTCATCCTAGTACAAATATATGTTGATGATATTATTTTTGGATCAACTAATGATAGGTTGTGTGAGGAGTTTGTGACAACGATGCAGGGGGAGTTCAAGATGTCGATGATGGGGGAAATCTCCTTCTTTCTTGGACTTCAAGTCAAACAATCCAAAGATGGTCTCTTCTTAAATCAATCAAAGTATTGCAAGAAGATACTCAAACGATTCGAAATGGAGAATTGCAAAGAAGCATCAATACCAATGCCTACCAACTATTATATGGATGCTAATGCAGCTGGAATTTTTGTGGATCAAACAAAATATAGAGGGCTAATAGGATCCTTGTTTTATCTTACAGCTAGCAGGCCAAACATAATGTTTGTTGTGTGCCTTTGCGCTAGATTCCAGTCAAATCCAAAGGAATCACATTTCAAGGCTGCTAAAAGGATTCTAAAATACTTGAAAGAAACATCTACGGTTGGGTTATGGTATCCCTCTCATTCCCATATACAACTTGTTGGATATTCTGGTTCTGACTTTGCAAGTTGCAAGCTAGATAGGAAGTGTACTAGTGGAACCTATCATCTTCTAGGCTCAAGTTTGATATCATGGCATAGCAAGAAGCAAGCATGTGTAGCTCTTTGCACCGTTGAAGTAGAGTACATAGCTGCAGGGAGTTGTCGTGCTCAGATTTTGTGGATCAAGCAACAGTTAGAAGACATTGGGTTAAAAGTAAGCAAGGTTCCTTTATTTTGTGACAGTACAAGTGTAATCAACCTCACAAAGAATCAAGTTCAGTACTCTAGAACCAAACACATTGAGATTCGGCATCACATTATTCGTGATCATGTATCTAATGGTGATTGTGAGGTACAACTTATTGCCACTGAAAGACAGCTTGCAGACATCTTCACCAAACCTCTATCAAAGGATAGGTTTTTCTCATTAAGGAATGAGTTAGGAATCATTGATTCACAAACTCTACCTTGATTTATGTTGTTTTTATCCTTCTTTCACTCTATTTGTGAAGACAAATAAGGGGAGAAGTGGTTTGGGTTGTAATGTTCTTATTTCTAAACCTATTTTGCTTGAACATTGCCTTAACTATTTTTAAGCTACTGCTATAACTCTTAATTTTACTGGTTATTCCTGTGATTTAATCGATTGTTTTTCTGTTGCTTCACCTATGCATGTGTTGTTGGTTTTCACACTAATTTGGTTGATCTTCCCTTTTGGAAATCACTTAGTGGAAACTAGTTTGTGGTGCTTGATTAATCTGGAATACATTATATTGTGTTTCTGCATTTGTTTGTGATTGCAGGTTGTGCCAAATTCTAAATAGAACATTCCAAAGCATCCCAGGGATTTGTCTTCATAAAAAAGGGAGAGAATGTAGAAAATGAAGCTTTGATGCCTTCAAATCTATGAAGAAAGCTTGATGCATGTGCTGCTGTGTTTGGGGTTTAGTTTTAGGTTTTTTAGAATTTGTAAAGTTCATTCTTAAACCAATGCACAATTGAATCAATCTGTTTTGAAAAAGAAAAGTGTTTTTCTAAGCCAAGTGAAAAACAACCGTTTGATTTCTCGGTTTAGTCGGTTGTTTTACGCCCAGCTTGTTTGAGGGTTTTCAAAATTGTTTTTGACTTGGTTGACTAACTTTCAAAATCAATCCAATCGGTTAAAATGACATTTCAACCGGTTGATTTTTTATTTTCTTAATAGCTTTTCAAAAACCTGTTAAATCTGTTTTCAGTTTATTTGAATCTGTTTTAGCTTGTGTTTAACTTCCTAAAATGGCCAGATTGAAGAGCTATAAAACTGGTTACCCTTCATATTTGAAAACACACAAAAAGTGAGATTAAGAAACATTTTGAGGAAGATTTGATTCCAGCTTTGCTAGATTGCTTAAGGCTGTGCAATTGGTTCAAGAAGTGAATTAGGAACTCTGTGATTTCCTGTACACCAGGTGTAATCTGTTCCTTCTATTCTTGTAATTGTTTTTCATTTTGTATACTTGTAAAACATTGAATCTGTAAGGTCAGAGGTTGTTCTGACTGTGATTGTGTGAAAAGGCGAAGAGGGTCTGTGTTCTTGTGGGATCAAGATCACCTCTTTGTACTGTTGTGTGATTGTAATCTGTTGTTGGTTACTTAGTGAATACCTAGTGGTTTTCTGGAGACTGGATGTAGCTCTAGTAAGGAGTGAACCAGTATAATTGATTGTGTGATCTTCTCTTTCCCTCACTCATTTAAAATCTGATTGAATTGTGATTTTAACACTGCTACCATAAACAATCGGTTAAAACGTAATTTTAACAAGTTGTTTTTCTGATAGTTGGTTTAATAGTTATGTTTTCTAGGCTGATCTGATTCGTTTATCTGTAAATCAATATCAATCTTCATTCTTAACATATATTTGCGAAAAACGCCCCTTAAACAATTCAACCCCCCCCCCTCCCCCTCTTGTTAAGGCCATTAATTCTTACACATTCAAGTTTTGATCCAAAAATTTGTTTTCATGACCGATAAACTACCTTTTGGGGAATGTGCATCTATTAATAGACCACCTATGTTTTGTGGTGTGAATTACCATTTCTGGAAGGTAATGAGGAAAATCTTTGTAGAATCAATTGATAAAGGAATTTAGGATGCAATTAAAAATGGTCATTTTATTCCTATGCTTGCAAATGATAAAGTGATTTATGAAAACCTTGGTCTCAATGGACTGAGCATGCATGCAAAAAGGCTCAATATGATTGTATTATGATGTGATTTGATTTTAGGATTGTTCATTTGTATGGTGACACTTTACTTAGATTTGGATTTTAAGACAATTATAAGTGAGAACCTAAGGAGAATTCCCACTGGAAATTAACTTAACCAAGTGGTTAAGTAGATGTGAAGGTTCATTTCACAAAGGAAAAACACAATTCAAAGGTGAGGATGATGACAATTATGGTGCGGAAATTTAACAAATACTAGGTGAGCAAGAGTATGGACCGAATTGAAAGACAAAGAAGCAAAAACAATTAACAAGACTAGAAAACCGAATTAACACAATTAAGATGGAGTGGATTAATGGAAGAGAATATGAAAGAAGAACTTATGGAAGTGAAGCTATGATGAAACACGCCACTTGATGGGATGGAATCACCAAGATGAGTGCATGGGAGGCCACCACTTGAGAGATCATTTTTCACAAGATCAATTTAGGAGGAGGTTCACTCACTCACAAATCACACAAAAATTGTGCAAAATTTCTTTACTGTAATTTCAACTGGTGAATACATGAGGTAGGCCTCCCTATTTATAGATTTAGGAGCCTTGGAGAGCAAGCGTAAAGGGTAGAATGGGAAAGGGAGAAGTAGTACGATTTTAAGGTTTGACTTTGGTCAAAATTGCACCATCCTACACATTCTAGAAACTAGGTTTTCCTTCTACCCTAATGGACTTCTTATGAGCCCATTCTTATGTCTTCAACTCCTAATTATGCTATTTAAACCTACTCTATGGAAATTACAAATAAAGAGACCAAATGATGCTCAGCTCCCATATTTTGTGCTCTGCTCCTTGTAATCCTCTGAGGTATGGGTGTTGAGATCATTGTTTGGGCTTGGTCTTCATCATGGGTAGGCGCCCTCTCTCCTTGGGTTTCATCATATTGCATAGAACATTGTTACATCTGCATTAAGTACTGATGAGTTTTTCAAGGTGTCTCAATGTGAATCAGCAAAGGAAATGTGGGATACTCTAGAAGTCACTCATGAAGGAACAAATGACGTGAAGAGAGCAAGGAAGCATGCTTTAATCCAAGAATATGAGATGTTTAGGATGCAGAAAGGGGAGACAATTGCTGAGGTATAAAAGAGTTTTACCCATATTGTCAACCACCTTGTGATTCTTGGGAAGATGTTTGAAAAAGAGGAACTCGACATCAAAATCCTCAAGTGCCTAGATAAATCTTGGCAGCCCAAGGTCACTGCTATCTCTGAGTCTAAGGTATAATATCAAGAAACTCAATGATTTTAACTCTAACAAATATACCTGCTTTGGTTGTGGTGAATAGGGACACATTAAAGTTGATTGCCCCAATAATGAGAACAAAGAAAGAGCACCAAGCAAGAAAGGTGAAAAGAAAGGCAAAGCTAAGAAAACCTACATTGCTTGGGAAGATAATGAAGTTTCTTCCTCTAGTTCATCTTCAGGAGGTGAAGAAGCTAATCTTTGCCTAATTGCCAGGGGAGAATTTGTCATGAGCATGTTGATCAAGGATGATCTTGAAGCTTTGATGTCTCCAAATCCATGGTGTTTGATGGAAGGTTGAAGTTGTTGCTTGTGTGGGTGGGATCTGGTAGATTTATGTGTAATCCACTCTTTGTTTGAATCTAAAACTGTTTGAAATCAAAACCCTTTTGAAAAAGACTGTTTTATAAAGAAGTGGAAAAACAACCAGTTGTTTTATCGTTTCAATCGGTTGTTTGACACTTAGTGGTTTCTGAAAAGGGTTTGAAGTTGTTTGACTTGGTTGACTTTGCTGTCAAACCAATTCAATCGGTTGTTTCGAAAATTCAACCGATTGTTTTTTGAAAAACCCATAACAAAATTTGTGTTAAGTTTACAAATCAGCTTTAAATGTTTTCTAACTGAATAAGCTCCTACTTTAAATGTTTTTAACAAACCTTTGGAGTATTTAAAAAGGTTGTTAGACGCTTCTAATAAGAGAGAACAATTTAGACATTTATGAAAGTGTGAAAATAGATTTGAGTTTTCAAGATTTGCATTCAAGCTTTTGGGTTTTCTCAAAGAAGTGGAATATGATTGTTGTAATCTTTTGATTTGATCTTCATCAGGTGTAATCCTTTTTGTATCTCTTGTATTTATGAATATTGTTGTGTAAGTGCAGAATTAGAGGGTGTTCTAATTTCTGTGGTGATTGTGTGCCAAAGGAAGTGTGTGACTTGAGGTGTTCAAGGTCACTTCTTTGATGGTGTGTTTGTAATCTAGATTTTGATTGCATAGTAGATACCCAGTGGTTTATGGGGACTGGATGTATTTCTTGGAATAAGAGTGAACCAGTATAAATTGCTTATGTGATTTTTTCTTGCCCTGAACTCATTTAAATTCTGCTTTTAAGTTGTTTTTAACTCTGCTGATAAAAACAACCGGTTAAATCGCAAAAAAAAACCTGTTGATTTTCTGATAATCAACTTAAACAGTTTTGTTTGATTGCTTTCTGGATTTCTGTAGCTATGATTCTGCATTGAACTTCATTATACCTTCAAAGTTTGCGAAAATCTTTCATAAACAATTCACCCCCTCTTGTTTAAGGTCATATATTCTAACATAGTAGTGTAAGTTCTAACATTTCAATTAACTTTGAAAACTATAGCCAACTTTTTTATGCTTTCAAAGAAACTCGTGAAAAAGCAAATAGATTGGCTCTTTTGCACAATTGATTTTAAGGCTTGAATAATTGGTTGGAATTGATTTTGAAAATTTGAAATTGATTTACAAAAACTCTTCTGGCAAGTGTGATTCAAGTGTTTGTGAAAATTGTGAATCTCTTGAAAAGAAGGTTCACTATCTTGTGAAAATTGTGGATAAGCTTTCAAAAGGAAAATCAAACTTTGAGACTGCTCTGGCATCTCAAAATTGTGTTTTTGAAATATTTGGATTGGGTTTTAATCCATAGAGCAAGAAAAGTGGTGTTTCCTAGCCTTATTCAACCATCTGGCAAAAACAACCGATTGAAAAGTCGAAACAACCAGTTCTTTCATGCTTTTACTTATGAAAAAAGGGGCATGTTCTCGTCAGTTGACTCAGCCGTTGTTGACTTCAAAGGCAGATGGTGGCTCCTCCTATTTCCTAGTGCTTTTCGCTCTCTCATTGGGTAGATGAGAGTGGTTCCGTTGAAACAGAGGGTGCCATGCTTGTAGTCTTTCCCTGGAAACCCTAACCCTTACGGGCCTTAGCGCCTCTAGGGAACACTTGCTTGTGTCATACCTGAATGTACTATACACACCCCATGCATGATTCTCTCGTGACTTAGGTTTTTCTGGTATATGGGTGTTAACTCATACTATTTGTGGGGCCTAGCTTACGTGGCCCACTATTATTGTCGAACCACCGAGGTCCGATGTCAACATCTGATGTCGACCTCTTTTTCAGCCGATGTCCGAGGTCTGGCCAGTACACAAGCCCCCAGGCTCGAGCTGTAACTTATTTCAGCGAAGAGGCTTAAGTGATCGCCTGTGGCACTGGAGTGATGGGACGTGAACAGTGCACCAAAGTGACATTTCACCATACCTTAGAATTAGTGTACATGTGGCAAGATCAATGACCAGGGCTCATTGCCGCTTCCGCTTCTTCGTATACGTTAAACCCTTCAAACCCCTACGTTCCTTCACTGTTTCATTACTTCTCTTTATCATTTCTCGACCATTTTCTCTCAAAAACGCTCTCTCTTCTTCCTCAACCACTGCGACCCTTTGAACCCTAACTACTAAAAGGTATGTTATTTACCTTATGATCACCCCTGCTTTATGATTTCGATGCTCATGCTATAACTATTTTGGAACTGTTTATGTTTTCTGCACTTTACATTTTACACTTTTGGTTCGCGCATTCTCTGTTTTTCTGGATTTCCTGAGTCACACCATCTTCTTCCTCTAAAACCTTCGTTTTTTCTTCTTCTTTTTCTCCTCTCCTTTCTTAGCTTTTCCTTTTGAGATGGCTAGAACGAAAACTACACCGAACCCACCTCCCTCCATCGACTACAAATCGCTATACCGTTGGGCTCCTGATAACCTTCTGGCAGAAACCTCAAACATCACCTCGTTTAAGGAGGGCGAGTCCAAAGAAAAATTTTGCATCTTCGGGAAGGAGCACGACAGGTTCGTGAAGGTCCTGCCTTGCAAGGAAGGCGTACCTGTGTGCGCTAATGACCATGCGGACCAAACAAAACCCTTCTTCTTCGCGTACTCCACCATCTTTAAAAGTCCCAAGCTTCGTTTTCCATTCACGGGGTTTGAGCGTGCGCTTCTCACCGAGGTCAACGTGGCCCCTGCCTAGCTACATCCCAACAGTTGGGCGTTCGTCAGGGCTTTCTCTATTCTCTGCAGCCACTTTGGCCATATGCCATCAGTGGACCTCTTCATGTACTTCTTCAAAGCGAAGAATCCAGGAAAGAAGTTGTGGGTGAGCTTCAATGGAGTTGCTGGGAGAGTTCTTCTAACTCTCTTTCAGCAGTCATACAAGGGCTTCAAAGGGAAGTTCTTCAAGATATGTTGCAGCAAGTTCGACCCTGCCCTGTTGGACGAATTTCCCCTCTATTGGGTGGAGAAACCATGTCTCAAAATGTCAAGGTGTCTTGAGGACTTGGCCCCACAAGATCGGGAGGTATGCGAGTTCTTCTCCAATTTGGGGGCGGTGTTTAGCACCATGGAGTTGATCAAACTCGAGTACAGCCCCAAGGCTCTCAAAGGCTATATTGGTACCCTCTCTGTTTCTTCTTCATGTGTTACTTTTGACTTGTGTGCTTTGTGGGTTTGGACTCTTATGCATTGTTGTTTTCTTATGCAGGTGTGGTGCTTACTGCTGAGAAGAGGAGGCAGTTAGCTGAGGTGGCCCTCCAACGCAAAGCTACTCCTGGCCCTTTTGATGTCGATGCCTCGGCTCTAGCTTACGCCCCTACTACGGCTACTTCTACCCCCAGGCCCTTCTGCTCCAACCCCTGTAGATCATAGACAGAAGGGGGTAGCTGAGGCCACTACCTCTGAGGATGAGGACATCTGTTCAGGCCTCGTCTTTAAGAGGAAAAGGAAAGTTGATGTTGCGGTTCCAGCGAACTCAGCTTCGGACAACCGCGCCCCCTCCTTTAGGGAAAACCCTCCAAGTTCCTCTTCTCCTCGCGACATCGTGGTACAGGAAGGTGGGGTGGAGAGTGCCTCTGAAGGTGATCATGGCGTGCCTCCTGCTGACCTGCCTGCCTTCCTCCAACGGGCCCTTCAATCCTTCCAAGACCGAGAGAGAATGGAGAGCATGGACGAAGTTCCCTTGCAAGAGCATGTAGCCAAGTGCCTTGGGGACTTCCTTGTTGCCTCTAGCCTTAACCTGACCAAAATGCACTTCAGATCAAGGAGCTCAAACGTCGCGAAACTGCTCTGTATCTGGAGGTCTCAAATCCTCATAAAACTAATAAGGAGACCAAGAAGCTTCTATTCGAGGAGTCCCAGGAAACTCTGAGGGCTCACGCAAAGGTCTTGGCTCTCCGAAATGAGATTATTGGCTTGCAGGAGAAGGTAGAAGAGTCGCAAGCGAAGATGACTAGGCTTGAGGAAAGGTCAAGTCAGCAAGAGAAGCGGCTTGTCCAGCTGGAGGAAGAGCTAGCCCGCAAGGACGAACTCTTCAAAAAGACCAAGGAGGAGCTCACCAATGACGTTGTTGACACCTATGCTGCTGGGTTTGAGGATGCCATGGCATAGGTTGCCTGCACGCACCCTGGGGTGGATCTTTCTCAAACCGGCTTGTCAAAGAAGATTTTTGGTGGGCTGCTGGTCAATGCCAAGGAGTGACTTCTGTTTGTAATTATTTGGTTGTCTGTCAAATAATTGTTATTTGCAAATATATATATATATATATGCTTCTTTTTATATTTGTTTCCTTTTGAACTGCCCCTTTTGTTGTTAGCTGTTTTGCCTGTCTTGCTTAGTCTAACATTGCTTTAGGGCCTTTCTGACTTAGGTAGCACGCTTCTTTACCGCTTGCTTGACCTTAGCCTTTCTTCGTTGTCTTAGGGTAGACACAGTGCTTACCCAAGCTCTTACTTCGCCCTATTCTTTGTTAAACAAAGGTAAGGGAGATGTTGCTCTTGTCCTTGGCTCTTAAGGGCAAGTGAGATCTTTAACTAGGAACCGCACTGTTCTCGACCTTGTCTTAAGACAAGGGAGAGGTTCACTTAACTGGACTCGACCTTTCCACACAGGGGTAAGGGAGATGTATAACTGGGAACCATACTAACCTTGCCTTACAAGACAAAGAAGAGGTTCTTCTTTCTGACCTCGCCCTAGCCGTATAGAGGCAGGGGAGGATTTTAACTGGTGACTGTTCTGTTCTCGACCTTGGCGTTCCCGCACAAGAGGGAGGCTCACTAAGAACCATACTATTCCTAGTCTTTGTGTTTCTAACCCAAGGGAGATGCTTACTTTGCGTACTGACCTCGTCCTTGTCGTATAGAGGCAAGGGAGGATTTAAACTGGGGGAACCATGCTCTTATCGACCTTGGCGTTCCCACTCAAGAGGGAGGCTCGCTAGGAACCATACTATTCCCAATCTTGGTGTTTCTAACCCAAGGGAGAGGTTCATTAACTGACCTCGTCCTCACCGTATAGTGGCAGGGGAGGATTTTAACTGAAGGAACCTTGCTGTCTCGACCTTGGCGTTCCCACGCAAGAGGGAGGCTTACTAGGAACCATACTATTCCTAGTTTTGGTGTTTCTAACCCAAGGGAAAGGTTCACTCTCTGCACTGTACAAAATGTTGGCAAACATATCTCTTTAACTGAATAACTGAAATTTTATTACGTGACCTCGTTAAAAAACCCTTATAAGGGAAAAAGAGTGTCCCCTAAATTGATGTGGAAGGACGAATGGTGCGCTAGGCGGTGGAGCTGTCAGAGTTCGATGTGCAATATGAACCCAGAGGACCTATCAAAGGCCACGTTTATGCTGATTTCGTAGTAGAGCTCTCCTCGGCAGCCACGTACCAAGAGGAAGCAGATTTCAGGTGGATCCTCTCCGTAGATGGATCCTCTAACCAACATGGTAGCAGAGCTGGTGTCATTTTGGAAGGACCAAATGGGTTGCTGATCGAGCAGGCCCTGCGGTTTGCTTTCAAGGCCAGTAACAACCAGGCGGAGTATGAGGCCCTAATAGCTGGAATGTTGCTAGCTAAAGAGATGGGGGCGAAGAGTTTGATGGTGAAGAGTGACTCCCTGTTGGTAACAGGGCAGGTTATAGGAGAGTATCAGGCCAAGGATCCCCAGATGGTCGCATACCTACAGTATGTTCAGATCCTGAAGGAGACTTTCGCGGTGTTCGAGTTAGTAAATGTCCTTCGAAAACAGAATGCTCGAGCTGACTTGCTAGCAAAGCTCGCCAGTTCAGGCAAGGGGGGGAAGGTAGAGGACAGTCATATAGGAGACCTTGAGGACACCTCGAACCACCACAGACGTCACAGTGGAAGTCCAACAGATAAGCACCTCAGAAGGTGTTAAGAGAAGTCACCGGTCGTTGACTCAAGAAACCCTGAAAACACCCAAAATAAGCACATACGCGTTATCAGGTGAACCTGGATCTACTAGATGAGGTCAGGGAAGAAGCAAGAATCAAGGTTGAAGCCTTAAAGAGAAGAGTGGAGTACAAGTACAACTCCAAGCTGAGACCTCGGCAGTTTCAGGTCGCCGACCTGGTCATGCGATAGACCCACCCATACCAGTTAGAAAACAAGTTGTCTCCCAAGTGGATTGGTCCCTTTTGTGTGACAGAGGTCCTTGGGAATGGAGCATAGAGGCTCGAGACCTTAGAAGGTGGAGCAATCCCTCGTAGGAAGAACGCGGTCAACCTTAAGTTTTATTTCAGTTAAGTTATTGCATTGTACACAGTTTTAGGTGACACTCTTTTTGTGGGTGCTCTAATTATTCACGTGTCATGCATGCAGTCTTTCCCTGGAAACCTTAACCCTTACGGGCCTTAGCGCCTCTAGGGAACACTTGCTTGTGCTGTACCCGAATGTACTATACACACCTCATGCATGATCCTCTCGTGACTTAGGTCTTTCTGGTATCTAGGTGTTAACTCATACTATTTGTGGGGCCCAACTTACGTGGCCCACTATTATTGTCGGACCACCGATGTCCGATGTCAACATCTGATGTCGACCTCTTCTCCAGCCGATGTTCAAGGTCTGGCCAGTACAGGTCAATCTGTTATATTCTATAAAATTAGAAAGATTTATGTTCCCAAAGGTATTCTTAAATGGGTTCCTAAGAATTCTATGAATTCTAAGGATACAAATGATTCCATTAAAGCCAATGGACCCAAATTTGTTAGGGGGGACCAAATCTTGCTACTTGATATTGTTTTTGTGTAGGTACTCTTAGAAACCAAAAATCACTGGATTAAAGGATCAAGTCACAAAAGGAATTATCAGAATTAGATTCTGGAGTACAACTCCTAATTGCACACTGATCTTGAGGGTCTTGCAAAATTTATTCTTGACTCATGTACTATGGTTCTGTAATTGAAAACATTCTTCAAAAAAGCTATAAACTTATTCCATTAAATTTTTTTATTTTTGTTCATTGTTGTTAAATAAACTCTATTTTTCATCTTTACACAAAAACATGTGTGTGTAGCATTTTGTATTTTTATCTCTGTGAAAGCTTTTGAATTGTGAAAAATCATAATTGTTATCATAGGAAAATAACTGATTGTTTCCATGAAACAACCGATTGTGTCATCCTTGACACCATTTCATTAAAGTTGTTTTAAATCTCTATGCATTGTTTCAGTTGTTGATTCCTTCCCAAAGCTGTTATGAGTCAAAATTGCTTTTATTATGGCCTTTAACTCAAGTTGTTTGGAAGTTATTTTCATCATTAATGGAATATATTCCATATCTTGAAAATTTAAGAAATTTAATGACTAGTCAAATATGCATGTGTTGGTTCTTTGCATTTTGTTTGAAAGATGACGTGTATCAGTATTCTTTATGAACTAATTTTTTTTTCTTTAAAAAACAATTTTGTTGGCTGCTTTTATAGCTTATATAATTGTGCCTATTTAAGTTGTTTTGTCTCACAGAATCAACCCATTATTTTCTCTGCTCCCATTCTGAAACTGTTGTCTTCTTCTATCTCTCTAAAATTTTCTCCTTGCTCCATGGATTCAACACCTCCTTCCTCCAAAATAATGAAAACCAGTGGAGTGAAAAAGGGTGGGCGCCTTGAAAGCTGGTTTCCTGAAGAAGATGAGAATATTGAAAATACCTACATGAAACAAGTAGAAAGGTTATCAACAATTCGAAGCTCATTTTATTCAATTGGTTAAAAGAGAAAAAATTGTCTAAAGTGAGAGATTTCCTAAAAGAACAACAGCTAAAAAGGTTCCTATAAATGTCTGGAAATATCTATCCAGACCTTGTGAGGTATTCTACACTAATCTTCAAATTGTTGGTGAAACCTCTGCTCACATGTGAAAGGGGTTAATTTAGAGATTACTCGCGAAATTTGGACTGTCATTACTGGACCGAAGTATGTTGGATTGAGGATAAATAAAGGGAATATTGAAGTGGTTGAAGAATTCAACAAAATGAAGTCTATAGAAGCTGTTTGAAGAATCCATAATGCAAAGTAAGAAACTTCTTTGTGGGGGGCTTGAGGCTAAATGAGAGGCTTATGGCTTTCATTGTTACATGGATGTTGACTCCACGAGGAAGCAATCACTCTATGCTGACTAAGGATGGTCTTGTTTTCATTTATTGCATCATGAACAAGGTCAAAATAAATTGGATCCACATCATAAAAGAGCATATGCTGAAATCAATGAGGTTAAGTGATTACCACTACACTTATGCTATCCTTATTTCTAAATTTCTGCATTACTTTGAAGTTGATCTTGAAGAGGAGCAATCTGAAGTGGTGAAAACATCACATGAAGTCAACAATGGCTCCCTTAACAAGATGGGTTTCACCAAAATTGGTGGAAAGTGGGTTAGCAAGGATGGTGATCAAGCTGGATCCTCAAGTGGGGCTCATGCTGAAGATGGTGGAGAAGAGAAAGTTGATATTGTTGTTGCTGGTGGTGATGTTGATGTTGGTTTTCAAGTTGGAGATGATGATGTTGGTTCAAGTGTTGAAATCATGGGGGAACGCATCACCTATATGTCTCCATTTAAAAGATTGATGCTGAGAATGATGGACAATTTTGTTGATGAACAAAGGAGTCATCATGAGTTCTTTGTGGCACGTTTTCATAAACTTGATGAGCAGATTGAAGTTGTTCAAAATCAGCCTTTTGAGCTACAATATGGCAAAGATGATTGAAGTCTTTTAGTACTTTACTTTTGTATGTTGTTTTAATTTATTGAACAATTGTTTTAATCCCTTCTTCTACTCTATTTGTGAAGACAAATAGGGGGAGAATTATCTGGTTTGAATATGGTTTGTATGTTGATGCATATCTATTTAATCTGGTTTAAACTTGTTTGGTATGTTGTTGCAAAAAACTTTGATTGTGCACGTCATTTACATTGGTTTTCACACTGATTTTGTTGGTTTTCTTTATAAAAATCACATGGTGAAAACTTGTTTGTTGGTGCTAGAGGAACCTGAATATAATTGCTCTATGGTACATTCATTTTGCCTATTTTGCAGGTACTTTCAAATTCAAACAGAACAACACAAGCAAACCAAGAATTTGTCTTCATCAAATAGAGGGAGAAAAAGACTATAAAAGAAATAATTATTCTTATGAAAAAGAATGACCACATGATAAAGATAAGGATAGGGCACAAGCTAAAAAAAATGCAAATAATTATGTTTCTCCTTCTAAAAAAGTTAAGATTAAATAAGTCCAATGCATTCAGTGTTTGGAAAAAGGACATTATGCCTCTTAATGTCCTCAAAAGAAAAACTCTTATTTTAAAAGAACAAGACATTCAATTGAGACTTCATCTTCTTCCTCTGATGAAGAAGAAGCCATATCTTCTGAAGAAGAGATTCAACCATTTACAGCTGATTTATTAATCGTTCAAAGACTTCATCAAAGTCGTCCCCTAAAATTAGATCAGTCACAAAGAGAAAAAAATTTCCACACAAGATGTAAGGTTCTTGATAACATTTGTTCTTTAATTGTGGATAGTGGTTCTTGTTGCAACTGTAGTAGTTATAGGTTAGTTCAAAAATTATCTCTTAAACGTATTCACACCCAGCATCATACAAGTTATACTGGATTAATTAAGATGATGGTGTAGCTGTCAACCACTAAGCAAGTGTGCAAATTCACAAAGGCAATTACTAAGAAAACATTTTATGTGATATTATTCATATGGAAATTGGACACACTATACTTGATCGACCTTCAATACTTTCCATGAAGGCCATTCAAATAAAATCACTTTTACATTTGGAGGCCATAAATTTAGTTCATGCCCTCTTACACCTAAGAAGGTACAAAAGGATGAAATAAAACTCAAAACAAAAAATAGAGAGTGAAAAGAAAACCAGTAAAAATATCATAAAACATTAGAAGACCAAAACCCTAAACCTTATAAACCTCTTTGTTTAATCACTCCATCTTTGGACAAAGGTATTTCTTCTTAAAATTCTTCTTCTATTGTTTATATTTTTTTCTTCAAAAACAAAAGAAACTACACATTTCTTATCTTTTAACGAAATATTTTTGTTTCCTTACTTTGTTTTTTTCTTATTCAGGTGGAACCATGAACCTGGTGGATGTCGACTACGGTGTTTTCAAATAAGGCGACACCCACAGCCGGATCAGATGACATGTCTTTTTTGAAGGGTGGAGACTGGTGGAGGACCATCCATAAGTTCCAAGTCACCAAGATATAGGACTAAGAGAAAAAGAATGTACATTATAAATATTTGTCTTAGTCTGTACAAAGTAGAATAACTATTTTAGATCTTGTATTTATGGACAATTTTCTAGAGTATAATTATTTTAGTCACTTGACATATGTAAAAAGGGGTTTCTAGAGAACAAGAGAATAAATTATTCACGACACCTCCATTAGTTAGAAGCTCCAAAAGCTCATCATGGGTTAGCAAGACTAACCAAGGTTAAGGTAGCTTAAACCTTAAGCTACCTTGATAAGTGTCATAATTATGTAATATTACATATAAAAAGATAGACACTTATGGATTTTAATTGATAAAATAGTTATAATTCAACCCCTAATATAGGAATTTAAACCAGTTTACATATTTTGTGATTATAAGATGAATAAAAACAATTTATTCTAAAATTTGTGTTAATTTCAAGATTCTGGGGAAAATGGAGATAAAAAGGCTAAAGGAGAATAGACAAGATGAAAAAGAAAAGTTGGAACGTTGGAAAACTCGGCCAAACTTGCCCAAGCAAGATCACTCCAGAGGAAATCGCCCAAGACTTGCCCAAGGCTTGGCCATTCAAGTTCATTCTAGTGAAGTTGGGCTTTTTCTCGTCAAACTCGCTTAAGCAAGTAATATCTTGCTTAAGCGAGATGTCACTTAACCCAAGACCAACTAGGTTAAATAGAAGTTGTGAGGCATAACCTTAGAAATCATTAGGAGAATAGAGAGAGATAGAAAACCATAGAGGAGGCAATCATCAAGAAGAAACATTCTGGATCTTCTTTTCTTGTTTTCCATGCTTGTAATGGCCAACATGAGTGAGTAATTTTCTTCTCTTTGGGATTGAGAGTAATCTATTCAAACTCTTATATATTGAAGTGATATTTATCTATAATATTTAGTTCTTGATTGATGATTGATATTATCATTTTATTCTCAAAGCTTGAATCATTTATGATTTTGATCCTTAGATTTGACTGGAAAGTACTTCTAAGCATCTGACCTAAATGATAATGTTTAACATATTTAAATGCGAGGAATAGATTGGAAATTTTAATTATTTTATAACATTTGTTCGTAATGATAAGGAGTTTTTATAAGGAGGGGAGCCTGACGAAGGATCATCCAAACCATCATATTCAAGAATAAAGACAAAACAACTGTCTGTATAAATAGTAGAATACTATTGTATAAAACCTATATTTTGAACTAATTTTAAGAGTAATTTGTAAATAAATCAAAGACACTCTAGAAACCCTCACTTGTCATACAAGCAAGAGTCTATAGAGCATCTTAAGAGGACCTACACGATACTTTCTTAAGCCACTAAACCTCACTATACTTATAGTTAAGCTTGCTTAACTAGAGTTATGGTAGCTTAAGGAGCAAACTACCTTCATCATATTCATCTATAAATAGATCAAATGAACACCATGTATTCCAATTTGCATTAATTGAATGAAGTATTCATAATTGAAACTCTTTATCTCCCAAATCTCCTTTTGCTAAAGAGTCTTCTAGGCTTAGTGAAAACCCTAAAAAAAGTTGGTCACACCTCTTTCTTCTTCCTAGCACCTATATCACCCTTAAACCTCACCAATTCCCTATCATTTTTGGTGCAAACCTTCGCTGTCACTCCATGAGTTCACCAATCTACATGCTTGGATTGCATCAGACCATCTAATAGATGTAATACTGCAAGATTGTCTAACAAATTTAATCTCAATAGATCATCTAGTGTGTTTAACCTCTCGTAGATGAATTTTTTTTTTCTTCCTTTTCTTAATCATTTCATTTTATTCAACATGAAGACGTGAAAACATGTCTTTTACTGATGTAGAACTCTCAAATTTTCCTAAGTAAGAGGATTCGAGATTGAATAAATAATACTACTTTAGCTTTTCTAGATCAAGAATTCGAGCTTTCATGACTCTGAGACTTAATCCTAGCTTCATTTGGTGCATGTTGAATATGTCAAAAGAGGGTTGATTCACAAGTACCTATCCTTTTAAGACTATATCTTAATGAGTTGAATTGTCTAGATTTTTTTAGAACTTGTGGTAGACGCCTTGCTACCAAAAGATTCTATTAAGAAGTGTAACATATTGAATCTTTCTTGTGTCGCCCTTCTGGCTTGAATGATCCTCAAAAAGTTAAGATAATTAAATGGTATATATCAGCCAACATGTGGTATATCACAAACTTCTTATACTCAATTACATTGTCATTTGAACCCACCTTTTGTAGAAAAGACTTGTTGTAAATCTTGGCTTTTAACGTAATTTTTCTAAAACAAATCAAGCTCTTTTTGCATAGTTTTTACATAACTTTAATCATCTAATTCTTCACTAGCACTTTTTGTCCTGATTTTAGAAATCAATGCAAATTGATCTTTGTAAGAAGATCTTGTTCTTACAGTTTTTTTTATTACCTATAATGGCATTTGTTGGATGATTCTTTACTAGTTGTGAGTTACGACCAATTGGTTATTTTTCCAAAATTAGACCTTTTACCAAATCTTCATAAGCATTATGCTTATTTTTGTCTTTGCAGTTGTTTTTGCAATTTGCAAAAGAATCATCTAGCTCTGACAATTCCTTATCAAACTTAAACTTATGGTCATTAAATATCACATGACTGGCTTTTTCAATGATGACGTTATAAAGTTATAGACTTTATAGGTCTTAAATGTTTCAAAATATTCAAACAAGATTAATTTACCACTTTTAGAATTAAACTTTTTCACTCTCCTTAGTGTTAAGAATGAAACGTTGAATTCCGAAACAATGAAAATAAGAAATGTTCGATTTCCTGTCGTTACACAATTCATAGCGAGTCTTTTTGTCAAAGTCTAATGTAAATTTAATTTTTGTAAATAGCAAATCCTATTAACGACTTTTGCATAAAAGTATTTAGGTGAAGAGTTTGCACTATACATCATTCAAGTAATTTCTTCTAAAAATCTATTTTTCCTTTTCCCTACATCATTCTTCTGAGTTCCCTACATCATTCTTCTGATGTGTGTTTAGAGTTGAAAATCTTATCCTTAGAGTTCAAGAATTTTATCCAATTCCATCTAAAATAATCATCTACCATTACTAGATTTTATTTTGTGCCACTTATAGACGTAATCTTAGTGAGACTAAACAAGTCCAAGAAAATAAGGTAAGAGGTCTTCACTTAAAAACTGTATTAATACTTTTAAAAGAAATTTCAACCTAATTGCTTTATATTGTGCCTCACAAAGAAGATTGGTTTTTAATAACATCACTAGCAAACCCCCTTGAAAAGGTTATGTTTTTGTTTTGCAATTTTGGGAGTATCAAACTCGCATCGTCCACACTTTCTTTCTCAAATCCAATGATTTTATTTGACAGTTATGAAGTATGAGACTTTTTTAGTAGTAAATAATTAAGTCTAATTAATCACTTAAACGTGATATTATTAGTTAATATCAAAATCGTCGACATCTTAAGCAATTTTTTACATATTAGTTAATGTCAATCATGTAGAAATTACCTTATCCATTAATAGAAATAATTGAGTCTCATTAGTCTTTTTCAAAAGCAATGTGACTATTTACAAGTACACATTAGTCTTTCTGTAAAAAGCAATGTCACAATCATTATCACATAAGACTCGTCAAATACCTTCATGTAGTGCAACTAGAGCTTGAAAGTAAGATGTTTTATTGATCTTTTAGATTTGATATTATTAGTTAAAATCGAAGTCATGACATACAATCAATCTTCTAATCCTTCATTCCCCATATGTTTCTTGTATTCTACATCTTCAATGCATCCCCCTTCTCTTTCTTATCCATATTCACCAAATATTTTTAAATTATTAAATACTATTTTATAAATTTAATAATTAAAACTTTAAATAAATAAATTTCAATTACATTACTCAAACAAAATATTTAAAAATTAATACAAGTTGAAATTAAAATAATTCAAATTCAATACAAAATTTTTGATAATTTATTACTGAAGTTAATCCTAAGTTAAGCAATTCAACAAACTAATTCATTGTTACATATACTAAAGTTAACTTACAATTATTTCCTTCTATTTTTCACATTATAAAAAATAACTCTTACAAACATATCATTAGTTTGTCTTAGTTTATTTACTAGTTCACACTAGATCTTGATAAATTATCCACTAGTACTGTAAACTGTTTTTCATGACTAAGCAAATTCCTAGAAATAAGTAGCAGTAGCACCAGCAATAACTTAATTAAAGTAGAAAATGTGGTGAAACTAAATAAATTAATTACATTAAGTACAATAGCGCTATTAGTAATAATCTAACTACAGCAGTAGCAGCAACACAAATATTCCTTGCACAGATTATGATCACAAGGAAAAGACATTGGCTTCTTGTCAAGCTTCAACAATTACATTTACAATTACACTCCCCCTGAAGAAGCCTTTCCCAGCCCCTTAAAAATATCTGAACGACCGAATTTTTCCTTCTTTAGAAGGCTGGCTTGTCATGTAGATTTAGCATCCCTCCCAGACACATACACTTCGTAAGCATTTTCTGTAACATCATGTATGTTGTTGTACGTCAACATATTTGTCACCTACCTTCTAAATTACAGGCTAACAAATTTGTTTACTCGGGATATCAACTTCAATGCTTTTCTATCTTGTCAAGACCATGTTCCACAGCACCAACAAGCTTCGTTTATCTCATTTGGTGGAAATGTTTTTATCTGCAACAAGTTGAGAAAAACAATCCATTCAACAAAAACCTCAATTTTGAAAACAACAAAAAATTAAAGTTTAGTGGCAGCTAAACACACTCATTTCAGACAAAGAGGTGAGGCTAAGTTGCCCGTTAGAGCTAACACGTAGGGATTCAAATCATAAAAGGAAGTGAGGGGGACACCACTTGGGAGACCCAAAACACAAGAGGAACAACTAAACAGACAAACAACAAAAGAAGTTCACTTCTCAACTTTCTCCAACAGCACAATTGAAGATAATAACCTCACTTTGATTGTAAACACCATGGCAGAAGCTCTCATACACAATCTTGTGATTTTTCCTTGTAAGATAGAGAGGTAGAAAGAGAACAGAGAAGAGGAATGAATAATATTATTGGTGATGACAAAACATTACTAATAGAAATAATAGTAGTAAAAGCTTCTACCCAAAAAGACATAGGGAGAGGAGCACCTGTAAGGAAAGGAAGACCAACATCAACTAAGTGTCAATGTTTTCATTCTATAGACCCATTTTGTTCATGGGCATAGGGGCATGTAAGACGGTGTTGAATACCATGCTCCATGGTAGTCAAAATCGAGATCTTACTCAAGATCGGAAAGATAAATATGAATCGTAAATCAAAAGATCGTAACACGGATAGTAAGATCCTACAAATTTTATGAAAACTTATATACACACATAAAACTGCACTTTGGAATGTTGCATGTGCAGTGAAGTTAAATAGATGAAGGAAGGAGAAGGGAGAGCGTGAGTCATTAGTTTTTAGGAGTTTGTAATGGTTCAATGAGTCATTTGGTTCCCAAAAAAAAAGTGTGGTAACTAATGAATGTTTTCCATAAAGTCATGTTTACAAAAAATATAACCGTGGCATGAGTAATTGATTGCCTCCATCCAAATCCAATTAGGTCATTTAGCTATAACACCCCTTTTCTAATTGGGCCATGTGTTCTGCCTCCATCCCAGTAGCCCATAAAAACCCTAAAATTGATATTAGGGATATGAAAAACCCTAAAAGTAAAATTGGGAGTGTGGGAGTGAGAGAAGAGCGACGCCACTATAGGCATCACCGTGTCGCCGTGCTACCGCAACACTCTCAGAAGTGCCACACGAGAATCGTCAACGTTGTGAGGATATCACGAGAGCAAATGCCGCTATGAGGAACACCGGTGAGTTACGCCACAAGAGGCGTTGCCTCGAGAACCGCCATCGGTGCCACCAAAACTATCAGTTCCAACATCGCAAAACTCATCGCTTCAATGCAAGTTGCGATTTTAAACATTGATACCACACGATCTACTGGAATTGCACTTTTTTGGTGATCGCAAATCAGAGACAGGGATAGAAATCATAAATCGTACAATCTTACAATGAAAATCACGATTTTGACTACCTTGCCATGCTCGGTTAAAAAGGATTTAAGACACAAGAACTCACAAGCATTATCAGTTTGAATGCTTTTGAGAGAAAAAAAACAGTTTGTTTTTTTTTCAACATAGATGTTAAATGATTTGAAAACAATAGATGATTGTGACTTATAATGATTTAGATAAAACCACACATACTTAGAATACGCATATAAGAAAACAATATAATAATATGAACCATTGAACGCAGGCATGGGTGATGGACCCCAAAAATCTATAAAGGCAAGTTGTAGGGGAGCAGTATTAGACGGTAGTAGAATATTGAAAAGGTAATTGATGCATTTTGCCTATTACACAAGAATCACAGAAACTAGGTTTTGTAGTGTAAAGCACATTACAGTATCGCATTATTCTATGTATTACATTGCCATTAGCATGTCTAAAACAATTGTGCCATAGAGTATATGAATTTGAAATTGATTAAGGAGAAGTGTTGATAACAAAAAAAAAATGAAACAATAAGAAATTTAGGAAAATCATGTAAGCCATCTTTAAGATTGCCTTGCAGAAGAATCTCCTTTCTTACATGCTTTTTGACATAACATTTGTCAGGACAGAACTCAAAAAAGTACATGATTATCCTTGGCAAATTTTGAAACAATTTTATAGAGATAATAGGGACATGCAATAATTGATTTACAGAAAATAGAGTGGAGGAAGAATTATCAATGAAGGTGGCAGATCCGATATGAGTTATTTAAAACCAGAACCATGGAAATGGGACAGTTAGCAACATGTAAAGAATCTATCATCTTAATATCAACAAATGCAGATATCTTGCGGTCACATTTTTGGAGATGAAGTTGCAATTTGAGCTTCCTAACACGAGCCTAGGTGAGACACATAGTAGGTATGAAGAGCATTCCAAATTTGGGCAGTGGAGGAGAGTCCCACCATCTTGGTGAGAATCGAAGGAGACATAGATGCAAGAAGCCAAGCAACAATGGCTTGATCTTGTTGTTGATAAGAAAGAAAAGCAAGATTGGTAGTACACATTGATTCAGCATCGACAGAAGCAAAGCCAGGAGGTATGGACAATCCATCCAAGAATCACATGAGATTGAGGTTGTGCAAGGTTACATGCCGTTGTTGTTTCCAAATTAAGAAATTGTCATCATCCAATTTGAAGGTGATGGGTGTTGTGAAGATGTGAGGTATGAAGGTAGCAGAAGAAGAAAAATTTCTAGTCTATGTAACAGCAGAGAAAAATGAAGCCGCAAAGGAAGAGGAAGCCATTATGGCTCTTGATACCATGTAAGATTGAGAGAAAAGGAATGAACACTATTGTATTATTGAGAAAACTGATAGAATCACATATATACAGCACATGTGGGTCTTCTATAGGACCACGCATCAGTGTAACGGTACATGCATATACGTATAAATATATCCTACGTAATATTCCTTCTTTTCTTAAAACCCAAGATTTTAGATAATTACAAACACAAGGGTAGTTATTAAAAAGTTTCAGCTGGGAATGTCAACGTGACAAATCCCCTTATTTTTCAAAAATAAAACTATCTTAAAACTAAAACAATGACCAATCTTTTACACTGCATAAAAATGAATAAGATCACCTAATACCTTCAGTTCCAGCAATCTTGTCTATCTCGTCCACTACTTTGCGTTGGCCAACATCAAAGAAACGGTAGAACACAAAATCAGCCTTTGCTTCATCTGACAGTTGCGAATTTCCAAAATTCTTCGAAATGCAAACGACATTGCATTTTCCAACGATAGCTTCCTGGTGCAAACAAGCAAAAACTCAAAACAACAGAAAAATATCCAAAAGCACTTAAATCTACACAAAATATGCATACTCAAATGACAGAAAAAAAAGGATCTGAAACTTTCTAATGGATTGAAATTTCCAAAACAAATCCTCAAATGACAAAAAATAGTCGAAAACCAAAAATGATAGGGAAAACAGCCACAAGTACTCAGTACGGTAGAAAAATAACGACAAGAGAAAAAACTTAGAATCCAAAAGTTAGACGTTTGCATAGCAAATAACCTAAACAACAGAATATTAGCCAAAACCAAACAATAAAGATAAGTTTTAGAATCCAAAACTTACCAAAGGATTGATATTTGCAACACCTATACTCAAAACGACATAACAACAGCGGATAATATTCAACACGATAAACATAAAAATAGCCATGATACTCAAAACGACAGCAAAAACATTCAGAAACCGAAACTCAGAAACAACAAAAATAATGAAAACGACAGCAACATAGCTAACGATACCAAAACCGGCAGAAGAATATTCAAAACGATGGGGAAAGGATTCAGAATCGAAAGCTTACGAGTGGATTGACATTGGCGAAGCCCTTGCCGTCACCGCACGCCAAGAACAACTCATTCTCCTTGGTTTGGATCCCTTCCAAGAACTTTCGAATCTCGCCGGAGCGGAAGAACCACTGCACCTTGACTTTCCTAGAGTTGTCGCGGTTCTCCCAGATCTTGATTAGCTTTCCTATGTGAGGCACGTCGCAGCTTTCGTTTTGGAGACAAACAGCATCGTTAAGAGTGTACTGCACGCCTTCGAAGGTGAAGGACTCGTAGAACTGCACGTCCTTCTTCTTCCCACCCATGCCTCGCTTCTTGCCCCACGCGAACTCGTACATCAAATCGTCTTCATCCATTGGCGCCGCCATGGATTGTGACGGAAAGAGAAGGCAATGGCCGCACAGTGCACAGAGGAGAAGGTCTTAAAGGAGTTTGAAAAGAGCAAATAAAGACCTAACGCTTGTTTGGAAAATCTTTTCCCAAAATAAACTATATATTTCTTAAAAGAAATACACAAATAAACTTCCCATTTTTACTCAAATAAACTATATGTTTTTTACTCAAATAATATTTTTACTCGGTATTCATCTAACTTCGTTTAACTTTTTTTTAAAGAAAATTTTTTTAAAAAAAAAGAAATTAAAATAAATAATTAATAAGAATTAAAAAAATTCTTTTATGATTTTAGTTTTTATTTTAAATAATAAATTATTAATGAAAATTTGATAAAATACAACAAAAAATAATTACATTACATTATAATTATTCATGACAAAAACGTAAAATAAATATTTAAAACTTTGTAAAATGCTTTACAAAATATATATAAGTTACGAATATTATTATTATATTTTAATTAATTATTAAATAAAAAAAATTCTTGAAGAAACTTAAAAGTTAATATTATAGGAGTAAAATAAGTGATGTAATTGGGCAATTTTATTAATGTATATGGATAATTTGATAAATAGTTGTACTTGACAGGAATGTTGGGGTAGGGATATGAAAGGTAATTAAGATAAAAGATAAAAAGATATTTTATTTGTTGTGACATTATTCTGAAGATGAAAGATATAATTGTTGTTGTTTAAATTTATTATCATATTATTGTGAAGATAAAGAGATATTTTATCTCTTAGTGATAATATACAAGTTATATATATATATATATATATATATATATTCTGTTGTAATATTATTCTGAAGATGAAAGATATAACTGTTATTGTTTAAATTTGTTATCATATTATTACGAAGATAAAGAGATATTTTATCTCTTGTGATAATATACAAGTTAGTTATATATATTTTATCTATTGTGATATTATTTTGAAGATGAAAAATATAATTGTTATTGTTTAAATTTGTTATCATATTATTCTGAAGATAACTTGTGATAATATGCAAGTTAGTTATATATATTTTATCTGTTGTGATATTATTCTAAAGATGAAATATATAATTGTTATTATTTATATATATTCTCCCTGTTGAAATCTTGCTCTAATTGGAAAAAATAGTTGAAGGGATATCTATAAAAGGGGCTTGAGACCCTAGCAAAGGTTGTAAGAATGGATGGCTTAAATAAGAGGGTGAATTGTTTTATCAAAGATTTTCGCAAATACTTGGTCTAGAATGAATCTTTAACAAACAACTCAGATAAGCACTTAAGGAAGGCAATCAAACAATCCAAAAGAAACAGATATTAGAATTTTAACCGGTTAAAACTGTGTTTTAAGCGGTTGTTTATAGCAGCGAAAATACCAAACAGTTTGAGAGAAAGAAAGATTTACACAATGGTTTTATACTGGTTCACTCAATCCCTGAGCTAAATCCAATTCTCAGACAAACCTCTGAGTTTCCACTAATAATCACACAGATTACAATCACACACCACAAAGAGGTGACTTTGAATCCCACAAAGCCTACTCACCTTGTTTGCAAAACTTAACACCTCAAGACAGAACAACCTCTGTCTTTACAGGATTTCAAACATAAACAGTATGTAAAAGAAGTACAATTACAAGACACTAACCAAGGATAGAAAACACCTAGAATTACAGAACTAGAGATCCTATGATCAACACTTGTCACCGCAGCAAAGCTTGAAAGCACTCTTGCTCTTTTTGAAAACACTTTCAAAAACCAAATCTCTTTCTCAAATCTCAATCAATACTTGTTGTATTTGTTGTTGTAAATTGATTTGAACGAAAGCCTTATTTATAGTCGTTGAAAAGCAGTTGTTTAAGGCATATTTGACAACTGAATCAGTTAAAACAAGTTTTCAAAAAACTGTTATGAAAACACACATTTAACCGGTTGAAACCATGATTTAACCGGTTGAATGAGTCAAGCAGTTACACAATTGATTCAAAGAGCAGTTTTAAAACTTCCAGCCAGCTAAGTGACAAACAACCGATTATTTTGACAAATCAACTGGTTGTTTTCCCTTTGCTTGGAAAAACACTTAGTTTCTTAAAACAAATTTAATCAAGCTTTGTGTAGGCTTCAAGGACTGATCTTAACAAAGATTCAAAATAGCTTAATCTAAACCCAAACCCAGAAAGCAGCACAGCTTCAGGCTTCATGTGAATTTGATACATCAAAGCTCTCATCTTCAATAATCTCCCCTTATTTGATGGAGACAAATCATTGGGATGCTTTTAGGAATGTTCTTTGTTTAGAATGTGTTGAATCCTGCATTCATTGAGCAAACACAGGGTAATCTAATCCAAAACAGATAAGCACCAGAAACTAGTTCTCACTAGGTGATATCCAGAAGGAACATCAGCCAAATCAAATGAGAAACCAGCACACATACACGGTGCATAACAGATAAACAATCGGTTATTTTACAGTAATAACCGGTTGAAAATATGTATAAAAAATAACATTTTAACATACTTCAAATTTAAACTAGTTAAAGAAATTTATAATAGCAATGTTCAAACCAGAATAAGTGCTAAACATTACAGAACATTATAGACCAATACTTCTCCCCCTATTTGTGTCATCAAAATAGATAAGTGGTAGGATTAAAAAACAACATAAAGAAAAAGAAATTTGAAAGCAATGAACTAGAATGAAGGACTATCCTCCCTTTCAAATTGTAGTTCTAAAATCTGTCTCTGGAATTCTTCAATTTGCTCATCCATTGTTGAAAAGCGTGTATCCATGTTGTTAAACCGTGATTCACACATGTCATAGAGGTTCCTTTGATTGTCAGCAAATGTGTCCATACGATTAATCATCAGCCTTTCAAAAGGTGATATTGTAGTCATCCTTTCTCCCATGTGATCATTAGTGTCATTGTGATCATCCTCTTGAGTCCCAGCAGCTGGTTCATCTTGCATTGCTGCATCCTCAGGTTCATCACCTTCATTCGTTCCACTTGGGCCAGCTTGGTCACCATCCTTGCTTACCCATCTTCCACCAATTTTAGTAAATCCCATTTTACTTAGGGATCCACTATTGATCTCACTAGAGGGCTTGATTACCTCAGCTAGCTCTCCTTCTATATTCACTTCAAAATAATGAAGAAACTTAGAGATCAAAATAGCACAGGGATAATGAAAATCACATAACCTCATGGACTTTTGCATGTGTTATTTGATTGTGTGAATCTAGTTGATCTTCACTTTGTTCATGATACAGTAGATCAGCTAGAGATTTTCTTCAGAGAGAGTTGAATGATTTCTCCCCCTAGGTGTGAGGATCCATGAAACTATGAAAGCCACAAGCCTTTCATCAAGCTTTAGTCCACCAACTGAAAAATTCCTCACTTTGGAGTGGGGATTCTTGAGACATCCTTTGTTGAACTGTATTTTGTTGAACTCTTCAACAACTCCAAGGTTTCCTCTATTGATCCTCAGTCCGAAGGATTTTAGCGTAGTCACAACAAACCATACATCACTTGTGATGACCATATCTACACCTTTGACATGTGAAATAAGTGAGTCACCACTAAATTGAAGGTTAGTGTAAAATACCTTCACCAAATCTGGATATATGTTCCTAGTGAACTCTAGGAATCTTTTCAGTCTTTGCTCCTTGAGAATACTTCTCATGGAATCCAGCTTTTGTTGTTTCATCCAAGTGAAGGAGACCACATTGGATGTGTTCACACTTTTTCTACTTATTTCAAGTAGATACTTGTTTATGAGATTAACATCACCTGAAAACCATCCTTCCAGTTTTCCACTTCTCTTAACACCCCTGGATTTCATTCTCTTTGCTGAAGGAGGAGTTCCAGCCATTTCAAATACTCAGAAACAAGCTTTGGCACATTGCAAAAAAAGCTTAAAATAGAGAAGAGAAGAAAGAACAAATTGTATATGTGAGAGATAGCAACTGATTGCATTGCCTTATATAGCCAGAGTTCATGGTTAAAGATGGCCCAGAGAGAGATGTTTCTAAACAGAAAAACGAATCAAATATGAACCATAAAGTTGACATTGTCAGTCAAATCAGAAAGGTACAGATTCACATGTGATTTTGACCAAACATTAAAGGCAGTTTTGATTTTCAAGATTTGGAGGAATCTGATCTATCAATAGAAAATGCAACAGAGTTAAACTGTATTCAAACATGCAATTAATACAATTTTGACCATACACATCACTGGGTTGAACATAATCACAAAACAGAATTTAAATTTTAAAAACAAATTTGCCTAGTGTTTGTCAGAGAAAAACAATCAGTTGTTTCGAGGAAACAATCTGTTGAATTTCTGTAATGATTGTTTCCTTGAAACAACCGATTGTTTTTCAACGTCATTGCAGAAATTCAACAGATTATTTCCTCGACTCGAGCCTGGGGGGCTTGTGTATTGGGCAGGAGCTCGGCTCGGTCCAAGTGTTTAGGTCAACTTGATTTTTGGGCCAGTATGGGTCCAAAGGGTGTGCCATGAGCTCGACCCAGATGTTGCTAGATAGCTCAAAAAAGATAATTAACTAGAAGGAATATTTATATTGGTTATAATATATACGCTAATTAAATACCAATAGAAGTCGTTAAAAATAAAGTAGTTAGCACCCGAGAATAAAGGTGCATGTGAACAAAATATTTTATTGTTGTTAAGCACTTGAGGATAAAGGTGCACGTAAGCAATATGTTTTTTTGTTATGATTATATGTGTTTTGTTAAGATTATATTCTTTCTGTTGAAATCTTGCTCTGATTGGAGAAAACAGTTGAAGGGATATCTATAAAAGGGGCTTAGACCCCTAGTAAAGGTATGTTGTTTCTAAATACTTAAGACTAAAACTAATTTGATATTTGAATGTTCTCACTGACTTGATCGTCGAAGTGTGATCAACAAGTAGAGTCTCCTTTGTCCCAGTGAAGTGACACCTTGGAGACAAAGCAGAAGAGGAGTTTGCCCATTCCGTATGCTCGAGGTCAACTCGCAAGAACATTTGGCGACTACCGTGGGGCCCGATAAAACTTGATCTCATCCACATTTGCAACTGAGTCTTCTGACATGATGAGAAACACAAGGCAAGGCCTGCAGGGATATGAAGGAAGCGATGCCCTCTTCTTACAACAACTCATTGATGCCATGAAGGCCCTTTAAGCGGCGAACGTGGAGAACAAACGAGAGCAAGAGTGAATTCAAGAAGAAGCCAAGGTCGAGCAAGAGAGGCTACAAGCGGAAGCCCGAGCTGAGCAAGAGCTTCTACAGGATCGTCTCATGGTAGAAATCGAGGCCTCCCGGATAGCTCTGGAGGAGCATGTGCAAACCAATGAGAAATTACGGAAGATCCTGCACCGACGTGATCGACGTTCCACCAGGGAACAATCTCTGAACTTGTCAGCAGAGATAATCCCAAGCCATTCTCGTAGGAAATCGTGGATGAGCCCGTGCCACCTCATTATATCACACCTAAAATCACCTTATAATGGGCACTTTTATAGGTACAACCCTACAATGGTTCAGTGGGATCCCGGATGGTCAAATCACCTTTTTCCCTCAGTTCTCCAGGATGTTTAGAGAATAATTCTCAGTCAACAAGGCCAAACCCCTGAGGTTATACGATCTTTTCAACGTCAAACATAGGGAGGGAGCGACGCCTTTCAGTTTGGTATATGGGTCATATGCCATGATACCCGTGGAGATACAAGAGAATACCCCTAGGTTCCAAAGCTTTGTTGTTGAGGAATCTAACGAAGGAAGGAAGGTAAACCTGGATTTGTTGGACAAGGTGCGTGAACATGTCCGTATTAACTCAGAGGCTTTAAAGAGAAGGGTGGAGTTAAAGCAAAAGACCAAGACGAAACCTCGACAGTTCAAGGTTGCCGACTTGGTGATGCGAAAGACCCACCCCTACTAGTTGGAAAACATGTTATCCCCAAAATGGATTGGCTCGTTCCGCGTAGTTGAGGTGCTCGGAAATGGGGCGTATAGGCTGGGGACCCTGAAAGAAGGAGTAATCCCTTGAATGTGGAACGTGACAAACCTCAAGTTTTATTTTATTTAAGATATTTCGTTTTAATGCTTTCTCTTTTAACAATCTGATGTTTAAGGTGATGCTCTTTTTCCTTTGAGGGGGTTTTTTAACGAGATCATCTAATGATAAATTTATTCTCAGAAGATGGTGCATTAGTTTTGTTTATTTACTTGAGTTAGCACACGGCAAGTCGACCTAGCTCGGCGTAAGTACGTCTACTCGAGCATAAACGCCCTGTGAGATAAAAATTGTTTATTGATTTACTCGAGTTAACACATGGTAAGTCGACCTAGCTTGGCATAAGAACGTCTACCCCAGAATAAACGCCCTCTGAGACTAATTTTTTCCTAATGGTTCACTTGATTTAGTGGCAGATAAGACGACCTAGCTTGGCGTAAGTATGACTACCCGGGTATAGGCACCATGTGCGTATAGTTGGTATAGATGAAGTATTTGGCAAGGTAAGACGACCTAACTCGGTGTAAGAGCGATTACCTGAGTATAGGTGCTCTGAAATTGATTTGTTATGGCTAAATCGTTTGATTCGATGTAAGGTAAGACAATATAACTCAACGTAAGAGCGACTACCCAAGTATAGACGCTCTGCGATTTGGTCTGTTATGAGTAGAGTCATTTACACCTAGCAACACGTCCTAGCTCGGAGTGAGTCAAGTCATCTAAGTGTAGACGCCCTATAGTGGTGAGTTTGTTAGATTTGGTATTTGGTAAGTCGGGCTAACCTGGTGTGTGAACGATCACCCGAGTTTATGTGCTTTGTAAAATGATTAAATGATACGTAGTGGAATCATTCGATTATACACATGGTAAGTTGGGATAGCTTGGTGTACGAGTGGTTATCCGAGTCTAGGTGCCCTGAGAAGAATAAGTGCTAAAATAGATGAATCATTCTTGGCACGGGATAAGACGACCGAGCTAGGAGCAAGTACGATTATCCGAGTAAGCGCTCTGCGAAGGAAAACTCGGAGAAGTCATGATAGCCAACCTTTGGTCAAGTTTGTGAAACAATACAAGTCGATATTGAGTATAGGCTTGTTTTAGCTATGGGTTTATGGTTCATTGAAAGGTTAGTTCTCTTGTGAGTATTGAGAGCTCTCAAGTGGTAGCTATCATCACTTATCTTGGAAACCAATCACACTCCAAGTGGCGTGTTCCACTTCTCAAATCCATCACATAAGCTTTCTCCTTCCTTCCTATATTCTTCCATTGTCATTCCATTTTTACTTTTTGTATCATGTTCTTGTTTGGTTCTCCTTGTTTCCATTCGACAATTCTATTTGGTTTCCTTTCCTTTTTCTTTAATTCTACACATTCTAGCATCATTCTCATCTTATAATTATCTTTACCTTCTGCTCTTGTGAAGTGAACCTTCACACTTACTTAACCACTTGGTTAAGTTTGTGTCCAGTGGGGATCTTCTTAGAGTTCTCACCATATTCTTATTTAAAAATCTCAATCTAAGTAAAATGTCACACCATAAAATGAACAATCCTAAAATCAACTCACATCATGTCACAAAGCAGTTTATCTTCATCACGGGCCATGAGCCTATCTTTATCTTCGCTAGGCAAGAAGGTAGTTTCAGCATATGAGGGGATGTCAAATTCTAGATCCCACAAGCTCTTCCTCTTAGAGCTCTCCGCTTCGCATTCTTGAATGACGATTACGTCTTGGTGCAGAGCATGGCCAACTGAGTGAGCAACATCTTGATGCGGGGCTCGGTTATCTGAGTGAGAGTGCTCAGTAGAGGGAGCGGTCGCCTTCCTTTTTCTCTTAAAAGCAAGCCCCGAGGTGGTTTTCTCATCCTGCTCGGTCGAGGCTTGAGTGATTGTGACTGGAGCTTTCTTTTTCTGAGTTAAAGAATCATTGGGCATGTTAGCAACTACCCTCATCTTTTTAGCCATCTCGACCAACTCTGCCTTGCTGATGTTAGACAACATCCTCTCTACAAAGAAAATAAGTAAATGATTAATAACGATAGCAGAGTTATTTTCACCAAGGGGAGGAAATGAGGAGTACCAGTATAAGCTTTCAAAGCAGCAAGGATGCACACTTTGGTCAACAAGAAGGAGGTGTCAAAAACCACCTCCAAGCTCGTTAGGTACTCGCAAATTTCTCGGCCTTTTGGTGACAGATCTTCCAAGCATCGGGCACTCTGGAATTTAGACTCGAGGGTCCAATAAAGGGGAAATCCGTCCAGTAGGGGCGGATCCCCTGTTAAAGCTCATTCTTTTATAAATTTTCCTTTAAAGTTTTTGTATAAAGACTAGAAGAGGGTGAGCAAAGCTCCTCCAGGGGCACCGTTCAGAGATACCCACAACTTACTGCTCATGTGTTTAGCCTCGAAGAAGTAGAGAAAAACTTCAACATACAACAAGATGCCTTATTATGAGCACAAAATGATAAAGGCACGAATAAATGCCCAACTATTAGGGTGTACTTGGGCAGAAGCAACATTGAACTTGATTAATAGGTCTTTTTCAAAAATGGATAAAGGGAGACACAAGAGAACCTTTTTGAAAAACGTGACATAAGAGAAACAAAATGGACCACCAGGGTCCGATGACTCGTCACAACAGATGGGCTCTCTCTCCCTACACTCTATAGTTTTTACATTACCCTCGTTTCTTGTACTCATACTACACCCGTTTTCTCTTAAGTCTCTAAGACGTAAATGGGTGGTGTAATAAGAGACTTATTTTAGAAGCTCTTTCTTGGCCAATGGGTATACTGAACTGTAATCCATTGCAGAAATAGCTAGAACAAAATCATAAACACCAAACAAGATACAAACACAGTTCAGGTCAGACAAAGAAGACGAATGAACAGGAAATCACAGTTCAGGCAATGTAATCAGTAAGATGAATAAATATATGGTAATAAAGATTGGTAAAGGAAAATACTTGATATGACGGTGGAGGAGAAGAAGTTGGAAAGAAGTGTTGGGTGTAAACGAGGTTTTGTGGAGCACGAGCGTTCTAGAGAGAAGAGAGATTGTGTAACGAGTAAGTGAGGAGGAAATGGGTTTTTAGTGTTCGAAGGAGATGAATTGACAGTGCTTTTTGGCTATTGATGTGCATGCTACGTGGATGTCTCAGATTTAGTGTGGTGGAATGTCTCATCAGGAGACGCTTCGGTAACCGTGCCTCACCTACCCTTTGCGAAGGCGTGATGTTAGTTGCCTACGCTGGAAAGACTCTTCGCCTAGCCAAGCTCGACTCGAGCCTGGGGGGCTTGTGTATTGGGCAGGAGCTCGGCTCGGTCCAAGTGTTTAGGTCAGATAGATTTTTGGGTCAGTATGGGTCCAAAGGGTGGGCCATGAGCTCAACCCAGATTCTAGTAGACAACTCGAAAAAGATAATTAAATTGAAGGAATATTTATATTGGTTATAATATATACGCTAATTAAATACCAATAGAAGCCGTTGAGAATAAAGTAGTTAGCACCTGAGAATAAAGGTGCATGTGAACATAATTTTTTATTGTCGTTAAGCACCTGAAGATAAAGGTGCACGTAAGCAATATGTTTTTTTTATGATTGTATGTTTTCTTTTAAGATTATATTCTCCCTGTTGAAATCTTGTTCTGATTGGAGAAAACAGTTGAAAGGATATCTATAAAAGGGGCTTAGACCCCTAGTAAAGGTATGTTGTTTCTGAATACTTGAGACTCAAACTGATTTGATATTTGAATGCTCTCATTGACTTGATCATCAAAGTGTGATCAACAGGTAAATGACACCTTGAAGCAACAATTGGAGACAAAGCAGAATAGGAGCTTGCCCATTCAGTCCACTCGAGATCAACTAGCAAGAACAACATTTAAAAATGAATAAAACAATATTAATTTAAAATGGATTAATATTAATTTGTATAAGTTATTATCAACATAAATTAAAAATAAAATAATGTATAATTGATAATATAATGTATGAGTTAAATTATATATATATATATATTAGTTAATAAATATTTAGTGGTAAGTATATAAAATTAAAGTTACAAAATAGTTTTTAGCATTATACGGAGTAGTAAATTTAATAATAATGGATATATTAAAAAATAATTAAATAAAAATATTTTTATATTTAAGTACAATACCACCATATTACATTTTTAAGGTATTAGGTTTTTTAGTAACATGATGAGAACAACATCTCTTAATGTTTATTCATTGTCATTATTGTTTGGGTAGGGTCTTTCTTTAGAAGAGTGATGGAAAATCATTCAGTCACAACACCCATATAATATGGAAGATAAAGATCTAGAACTTTGTTAAAGACTCATATGTATCTGCTTAATTTGACTTTTGTGTATCTTTTGTAGGTCCAATAAAACAACAACTCTAGGATGTGAAAATGTACAGTGTATTTCAGTGAAGACCTCTAAACAATAAAAGAATACTATAGCTTTTGTTAGAGAACTACAAGAAGACTATAACTCATCTGACTTCACTAGAGACAAGTCATTACCATTTTGAGCTAGGCTTTAGTTAAAATAATGGCATATAGTAGTTTGGGAGTTTTCATGGACCATGTATTGGGCCTAGTAGCATAAAATAATTGGGCCATGTATTTGGACCAAGGATAACTAATTTGAGAGATAAATCTATGGGTATCTCTTCAAATATCAATTCCGCCACATCCACTGTGATTCCTTGCATTATGAAATAGAGTAGTTGTTCTTTATCCAAGGTCATGTTAGAAACATGAGTCATTTGGAAGATATTGGCAAACATAATTTTTCCATAGTTGTGCATTTGTGCTCATGTTTGACTTGTAAATTTTCCTAGGAAGACATGTTCTTCCTCTTCCAACTTCTGCCTAGAATTACATAGTTGTTCTGCCACTATTGCTAGGGAGATATCTTTTCTTCTCTTGTTCAACTCTTTCTTCATGTTTTCATTCAAGTTCAATCCAATGTGAAGATATCTTCCTATAGTAAAGGCGTCATAACAAACATGTACTCCATGAATGCTTGTGAATTTCACTGAAGTTTGTTGGGTAAGCATTGACATATAATTCTCTCATTGTATATTCATGATAGTAGGCGCAAGGCGATATCAGTTTAATCCATTACCTCTTATGTACTTCTCTCTTCAATTCTTCAAACTCCCCATAGAGCAATTCTGTTGAAAATGAAGCTTTGATGCCTCCAAATTCATGAAGACTGCTTGAAGACGTTGTTGTTGTGTTTAGGTTTTAGTTATAGGTAGTTTAGAATTTGCTAGATCCACTCTTAATCAAATTCACAATTGAATCAATCTGGTTTTAAAAAGAAAAATGTTTTTCAAAGCTAAAGGATAAATAACCTGTTGATTTCTCGTTTTACTCGGTTGTTTTTCCTCAGCCTGTGTGAAGGGTTTTTGAACTGTTTTGGTTTAGGTTAACTTAACTGTCAAAACCAATTCAACCGGTTAAATCGACATTTCAACCAATTGATTTTTGAATTTCTTAACAGCTTTTCATAAAACTGTTAAATTTGTTTTCAGTTATTTACAAACTGTTTTGGCTCATGTTTAACTAATTAAAACGGCTAGTTTGATGAGCTATAAAGTTGTGATTACCCTTCCTATTTCAAATAGAGAAAAGAGATTCAGAAAAGATTTTGTGAAAGTTTGGATTCAAGAAAACAAGATTGCCTTGAGTTGTGCTTTGGTTAAAGAGTGGATTAGGAGCAACTGTGATTTCCTGTAATCAGGTGTAATCTTCTCTTGTAATTGTTTTTTCAGTTTGAATACTGTAATCTATGTATCTGTAAAGTCAGAGGGTTGTTTGGAATGTTTGTGTAAGAAGTCAATGAGTGGTGTGTGTTCTTGAGGAGTTCAAGATCATCACTCTTGGTGTGTGTTGCTTGTAATCTAGGGTTGATTACATAGTGGATTCTCAGTGGTTTCTGAGGACTGGATGTAACTTTTGGTTAAGAGTGAACTAGTATAAACATTCTGTGTGAATCTCTCTATCCTTACACTCTTTAAACCGCTTTAACTTTGTTTTTATAAAGTGTTGATAAAAACAACTGATTGTTTCATAAAAACAACAGGTTGATTTTCTGCATCGAGCTTAAAAACAGCTTTATATTTGACTGGACAGATTTTCCATTGATTAATTCTTCATAGCTTTCTTCTCTTCCTTCAATACTTGCGAAAATATTTCAAAAACAATTCAATCCCCTCTTATTTTAGCCCTATAATTCTAACACTTGGCATCAAGAGCAAGGTTCTTGAAAGTCATTCAAGTTTTGATCCTAAACCTTTTTTAAATGGCTGAAAAATTATCCTTTGGGGAGGGTGCTTCAATAAACAGGCCACCTTTGTTTTGTGGACTGGATTATCAATTATGGAAGGTCAGAATGAAAATCTTTGTTGAATCAATTGATAGAGGAATCTGGGATGCTATTTTAAATGGCCCTTTTGTTCCTAAAATTGAAAAAGATGATGTTTTCATTGAGAAACCTTGGTCCCAATGGACTGAGAGTGAAACTAAAAAGGCTCAGCATGATTGCATTCCTAAAAATATCATCTCTTCTGCCTTAAATTCCAATGAGTTTTTCAAGGTCTCAAAATGTGCTTTTGCAAAGGAGATGTGGGACATCCTTGAGGTTATCCATGAAAGCACAATTGATGTGAAGAACAACAAGGACAAAAACCAACCATCAAATAGGTACAATACCAAGAATGTTAATGAATTTAATTCTACAAACTACACTTGTTTTGGATGTGGTAAGTATGGACACATCAAGGCTAAATGTCCAAGCAATCTGAGCAAAGAAAATGGGGGTTACAAGAAGTATAAGAAGAAAGGCAAAGCAAGAAGAGCATACAATGATGATTCATCTTCAAGTTCTTCATCAAAGGAAAATGGAAGCCAATCTTTGTTTCATGGCAAAGGAAGAATCCGAATCAAGTAGTGTAAGTTCAAGCTCTTCCATTAATGTTCAAAATGATAGCCAACTTCTTGAGGCCTTCAAAGAGACTCATGAAGAAGTTAATAGGTTGGCCTTTCTGAACAACCGGTTGAAAGGTTTAAACAACTGGTTGAAAAATCGAGTCAAGACTTTGGAAGAAGAGTTGAACCATTCAAAAACTGATTTTGAAACTTTGGAAATGATTTACAAAAGCTCTTATTGCAAGTGTGATTCTAGCTTTTGTGAAAATTGTGAATCACTTGAAAAGAAAGTCCAATACCTTTTAAAAATTGTGGACAAGTTTTCCAAAGGCCAATCCAATCTTGAATCTATTCTTGCTTCTCAAAAATGTGTTTTTAGCAAGGCTGGGTTGGGGTTTAATCCAAACAGCAAGAACAGATCTGTTTCAAAACTATTTTCAAGTTTATTTGAAAAACAACTTGTTGTTTTGTACAAGTTGAAATTTGCTTTTACTACATGAAAAATGGTCATATTGTTAGATTTTGCAGAGTAAGAAGGTTTTCTATTCCCAAAGGTATTTTGAAATGGGTTCCTTGGGTTTTTAAGGTTCCTAAGCTTCCTACTAACATCATTGGACCCACATTCATAAGGGGACCAAATCTTGCTTCTTTACCTTTTCTTGTAGGTATCCTTGAAAGCCAAGAATTACATTGGGTGTAAGGAATGAAGTCTCAAGGGAAAAAGCCTTAAAGTCAGTTCTTGTCCCTGCACTTTTCAAATGTGTACATCTAGCAGGGTTCTTTGAATGTCAAGAGACATCCTTGACACATGCATAATGGTTCGTCAAAAGAGAAACTTCAAGAATAAAGAGAATATGTGTGTTTTCATTTCTCAATTTATGTAAGTGTGCCTTAAGACCATATAAACATCTCAAAGTCTTCTTTTTGGGTGAATCTATTGGGGTTCTATGTGCAAAGGTATGAAAAATTGCATACTACATTTTTAGTCAATTTAAAAGGTAATTTTTTCTTATGAAAAATGTTCTCTTTGCTGTTACAGTAAAACAACCGATTGTTTTTTCGAAACAACCGATTATTTTGCCTTTGACACCTCTGTATAATGCTGCCAAATTTGCTTATGCATGGATAAACCTATGATGTGAGTTGATTTTAAGAGTTTTCACTTAGGTGACACTTTAGATTTATGATTGAGATTGTTAAACAATTAATAGTGAAAATCTAAGGAAAATCCCCACTGGACATTAACTTAACCAAGTGGTTAGGTAGATGTGAAGGTTCATTTCACAAAGGCAAAAGGAAAAGGAAATTATAAGGTGAAGATGATGACAATTATGGTGCAGAATTTAAGCATGGAAAGGAAGAATGAAAGAAAAGACCGAATAGAAACAAAGGAAGAAAAACAAGAACATATTTATGAAAAGAATGGAATGATAATGGAAGGAAAAGATGAAGGAAAAGGAAGCTTATGAGAAATGAAGTTTGAGATGATGAACACGCCACTTGGCTGATGAAATGACTCCAAGACAAGTGTTGGAAGCCGCCACTTGAGAGCTCTCAAATTCTCACAAGATAAGACTAATGACTAAGAGGAACAAGCCTCACTAGCATCTCACACCAAATGTGCAGAGTAACTTTTCTCTATTTCATTCAACTTGCAAAATACACTAGGTACGCCCCCTATTTATAGGTGAAGGAGTCTTAGAGAACAAGCTAAAGAGGTAGGATGGGAAAAGGGAAAAATCGGCAGCCTTAGGGTTTGACTAAGTCAAACCTGCATCCTAGGCTTGTCCTTCTAGAAACTAGGTCAAAATGCCTCCCAAAAGGGCTAGGAACAAGCTAAAATGCTACCCACACCCCTATTATGCTAAAGGTACCTTATTCTAGCCTATATTTGCTACTTGGACCCCCAAAGTGATCCCAAATTATTTACATAACTTTTCTCTTGTGGAAAAGACCAGAAGAAAGAACTTCTTATATTCTGGTTTGTTAGAATGTATGGCTTTAAATTAGACGGGGGGTGAATGGTTTAAAAAGGGTTTTCGCAATTTTTTAAGTCTAGAATGAAATCACTTTGAGAAAACTTGAATCAGAATTCAGTTTGTTGAAAACACAAAGCAAATAAGCAAAACACCATAAAAACAATCGGTATAAAACTGAATTTAAAGAGTTCAAAGGATAGAGAGATTGAACACACAGGTTTATACTAGTTCACTCTTAACCAAGAGCTACATCCAGTCTTCCCAAAAACCACTGGGGAATCCACTAAGCAATCAACCCTAGATTACTTACAACACCACCAAAGAAGTGACCTTGATCCCCTCAAGACACACACTTCCTTTGGCTCAGCACAACACCACTAAGAATGTTGATCTTGACAACCTCAAGATCACACAACACTTCTCAGCTTCACACACAGAGTTTCTTCAAAGGTACAAAGGATTACACTTGTTACAGAAAAGATCTAAAATCAATACAAGATGAAAATCCTATATCACACTCTCTTTGATCCAAGCAATCTCAAAGCAATCTTCAACTCTTCAAAAGTAAAATCAGTTAAAAACTCAAATATGTTTTTCTTTGATTAAAACTAAGTTCTTGTTTGTTACATAATCTGAACAAACTATTTATTGCATTCAAAGACTGGTCAAAGCATTTAAAATTGGAGCGTATTCAGTTATAAAATCATTTAATGCTCAGTCAAAGCACAAAACAGTTTTCTGTTATGGTCCCAAAACAAACAATCGGTTGAATGCTCGAATCAATCGGTTGTTTTGGTTTGACAACAATTCAACCATCAAAAACAATTTTCAACCTTTCTAAAAACACTTAAGTATAAAACAATCGGTTGTTTCGACAAAACAAAAGGTTGTTTTTCACTTAGTTTGAAAAACACTTTTCTTTTAAAAGGTTTGAGAATGCTTAAGCTTTGGATTCAATCAAGAGTGGATTTAACACATAAAATCTACCCCAGATCCTATCTAAAGACAGCTCAGCAACAACAAGCACATCCAGCCTTCCATCAACCTTCAAAGGGTTTGGATTCTTCAAAGCTTGAACCCTATTTGATGAAGACAAATCCCTGGTTGCTTGTGTGGATTTGATTGAATCTGAAGCAGTTCCTGCAAGACAAAGTTTAACCAAAGCACCATATCTCTGATATAGGATTAGAGTAAAAGCAGAAAGTATACTAGCAGTTCTAAAACCAGCAAAAATAAGGCTTACTTAAACATCCATAAACCACATAGAGTTTTGCATAAATTTTAAAAGATAACGAAAGACAACACAACATAAATCTCCCCTATTTGTCTTCACAAATAGACAAAAAGAAGAGATAAAAAGATAATTGTTCCAGATCATACAGAAATTTAAAATAGAAGCAATTAAACTGTTACAAGACCAAAAACAATCGGTTGTTTCGTGAATTCAACCGGTTGTTTTTCCTTTAATCTTCCTTGCTATACTGGAGTTCAAAGATCTGATTCTGAACAACTTCTATCTGTTCATCCAAGGTCATGAACTGTGTATCCATGCTGTTGAACCTGTTGTCTATACTCTGGAAGTTGCTTATGTTGGGTCTATTAATGTCTAAGTTCAAGAGGGGAGGGGTGAATTGAACATATAAAATTTTCGCAAACACAAATTGTTTTCAGTATATCAGAGGTAAAAAAACAAATTGATTTTAGAATGAAAAGATTGATTCTTCATAACAGACTAACACAAACAGAACTACATCAGATTGGGATTAAGATCAAATAGTGAAAGATAGCTAAATCAGATTGGTTCACTTTTAACAGTTTTGAAGAACACACACTATACCAAAAGAACAATCAAATTTATTCAACACAAGGCTTTAAAGACAATGAATCTTTAACATGAATTTTATGAAGAAAACTATTAGTTCTTAATTCAATTACAAACTTATATTCAAAAGCTTTGTTTATGATTAGAGAACTTTTCCAGATTAAGAAGAACAGTTTTTATTAAGCCCAAAATTAACAGATTTGATTTCAAATGAACAGATTTCGTTCTTGACAGAATTAAGAAAAAACCAGAACAAGTGCAGGGATGAGAAGAAAAGTACAAGCAAGCTTTTATACTGGTTCACTCATAAAGAGCTACATCCAGTTTCACCTTACTCCAAGGTGGAATCCACTAAAACCAGTTTCAATCACTTACAAACACAACAGTTCTTGAACACTACAAGAACAATACAACCAATGCTGAAAAACCCTATTTCAGCACACCTTGCACTCCAAGAAACCCTATCAAGGAGTGACTAACACTTACACCTTTACAAACAAGAATAAAGGAAAGATAACACCTGAAAAGAAGATGCAAGAACTCAAAACCAGTAGTTCAATTTGCTGCAGAACTGCACCAACACCTTCACCGAGATCAAAGTTTTCCTAGAAAAAAGCACACTTGAAGATCCCTTTGGAAAACCTTTCAAAAACTCTTTTCAATCCTTCTCCTCACATAGAAAGTGTTTAATCTCTGTCAAAAACGTGATTGCTCAACAAACTTTCATGTGAGAGAAGCTTTTCTTTATATAGAAAACAGTTTCTAACTACTTTTCAAAAAACAGTTGAAAAGCTGTTATGAAAACAACAGATTCAGTTTAAAACTAAATAGATTTATTTTTAGGAAAACTGCCAACTCAGCTAACTGAAATAACTGACTGAGTTGTACCTTTGGTGCCCTAACCAACTTTCGAAAAGCCTTTTAGCAAACCAAAAATAAACCTATTCTTTTATAGAGAAACAAATTTATTTTTGTGCAGTATCCTGATTTTTTTGAGAAAACTCTAAAAAGCTTTTTGAAAAACCTTTAACCACTTCAAGTGCTTGATCTAACCTTGACTAGGCATCTAGGACAGGTCATGTAGCAAAAGGCAACCTTACACATACACAACCCTAAATACAAGATCATTTAAACCCATTATCCACTTCAAAGCAAACTAGTTATTTTCTACATCAAACACACTAAGACTAGGTTAAGAAGAAGCTTCATCCATCTTCAACAGCTTACACACAAATCATGAAGATTTCTTTGATTTTCAGCAAATCCATCAAACCTATTGACACGGTATCTTTCAAAAGAAGAAATGGATGGCATTTCATCTCCTTGATTCCCTGCACTAGTTCCAGCACCTAGATTGGTTTCAAGTTGCTCTTCTTGATGAAAATCCATGTCAGCAGCTTGATCTTCTTCATCAAAATCAGCAACTGCAGCACTTGATGAGGCACCATGATCACCATCTTTGCTCACCCATTTGCCACCTATTTTGGTGAATCCCATCTTGCTAAGAGAGCCATTGTTCATCTCTTGAGTTGACTTAACCAACTCAGATGTCTCATCTTCCAGATTCACTTCAAAATAAAGCAGAAATTTAGAGATCAAAACAACATAGGGATAGTGATAATCACTTAACCTCATGGCTTTTTGCATGTGTTCTTTGATGATGTGGATCCAATTGATTATGATCTTCTTCATGATGCAGTAGATGTACACTAGGTCCTCTTTTGTTAGGACAAAATGATTGCTCCCCCTTGGAGTAAGAATCCAAGTTACAATAAGAGCAAGCAACCTTTCATCTAGCTTTAAGCCTCCAACCGAACAAGTTCTCACTTGGGCATTTTGATTCTTCAAGCAACTCTTGTAGTATTGGACTTCGTTGAAATCCTCCACTACTCCAAGATTTCCCTTGTTGATTCTTAGGCCAGCATATTTCAAACAAGCAACAACATTCCACTCATCATAAGTGATCTCCATGTCAACTCCCTTCACATGAAAAACAAGGTTGTTTCCCTCAAAATTGAGATTGGTGTAGAACACCCGAATCAAGTCAGGGTAGATGTTTCCCTTCATCTCCAGGAATCTTCTTAGAGATTGATCTTTGAGTAGCTTCCTCACATTGTCTAGCTTTTGGCTTTTCAGCCAATCAAAGGAAACAACTTTGGGGTTGTTTATCACCTTTGTGCTAGTTTCAAACCTATACCTTTCAATGAGCTCATTGTCTCCAGAAAACCAGCTCTCTAATCTCCCTCCAGATCTCACTGCTCTGGTTTTCACCCTCTTTGATGTAGGAGGAGTTGATTCCATGACAGCAGAAAAAGGGGCAAAGAGGATTCACACAAGGAGAGCGAAAGTTGTTGCAAGAGATGGTTCAATTGTGAGAGTGAAAAACTGCAACAGAATTTAAAGAAACACTGTACCAAACTACATTCAATGACGTGAGTGGGTTTCATTTTTTCAGAGAGAAAAGACTTGACCAAGACCTGCACAGAAAACGTCAGAAAAAGCAGAAAATCACATGGTCATCACATGTGATCTTTGACTAGTCATAAAGGCTTTAAAATTTTCAAGATTTTGGAATATATTCCTTTATGACATGTTGTAACTTCCTTCAGAACATAAACAGGCTTTCAATACAGATTTATTGACCCAAATCTTTTCGTAATTGATATCTGCAACCGACAAAAATTAAAAAGAAATTAAATCCATTCTTTCACAGTGCTGTCAGATACAAAACAATCGGTTGTTTCGAGGAAACAATCGGTTGTTTTTTTTTGCAGCAAAACAGATTTTGAATTTTTAATCATGAGCAGAAAGGATTCAAACCAGATGTATTTGAACATTTTAAAGGAGATATTTAAGCATGAATATGAATTTAAAAAGGAATTAAAGATATAGATAAGGAAGGTCTTATCCTTTATGATGTTCCTTCAATGAGTCATATGCCTTTTGATCAAGAAGCCTCTTTTGACTTTTGAGAGCCTTGGACTGATACATAACATTGATTCAACTTCAATGTTAGTCTTTTTCTTCTAAGAACCTGATCAGATGACTTAGTTCCACATATTCCTCTAGACTCCCTACATAAACATGAATTCAAGCAACAAGGTTTGGTCCCCTTACAAATGTGGGTCCATTTGGTTTACTTTTGTCATTTGAAACCTCACAACCTTTAGGCATCCATTTCATAAAGCCTCTGGGAACAGAAAATTTTCTTATTTTGCAGGTCTTTCTTCATGCAATAAAAGCATGTAACAACCGGTTGTTTCGACTTAACAATCGGTTGTTTTACTGGCTGTTTTGGAAAATTCTTTGAAAACTTATCTTGCTTGTTTTTTGGATTAAAACCTAATCCAGCTCTTCCAAAAACACAGTTTTGAGATGCCAAGACATTCTCAAAGTTGAATTTTCCTTTTGAAAGCTTATTCACAGTACTTACAAGATAATGCACTTTCCTTTCAAGATTTTCACAATTTTCGCAAATGAGAGTGTCACACTTGCAAGAAGAGTTTTTGCAATGTGTTTCAAGATTTTCAAAATCCCTTTTTGATTTTTCCAACTCTTCTTCGAGTGCCTTAACTCTCTTTTCAAGCCAGCTGTTAAGATCTTTCAATCGTTTTGAAAGAACCATTTGATTAGCTTCATCATGTGTTTCTTGAAAAGCTTCAAGCAATTCACTATAATTTTCTTCATTTAAAGAAGCACATAAACTTACTTCACTTGAGCTGTGTATTCATCATCTCCTTCAGCAATCAAGCATATGTTTGCCCTTTCTTCTTCACTTGATGATGAGCTTGATGAGGAGACTCCATTCTCATCCCAAGCTATGTAGGCCCTTTTTGACTTTCCCTTATTTTCTTTGTAGCTTGACTTTTTCTCCTTGCTTTCTTTGTTTGGGCTATCTGCCTTTATGTGCCCTTGCTCACCACAACCAAAACAGGTATAGTTATTGGAATTAAAATCATTGGATTTTTTGTTTCCATACCTTTCTTTGTTGGTGTTTTTGTTGCGATTCCTTTTCAAGAATTTGCTAAACTTTCTAGATAGCAAACTAAGGTTCTCTTCATCACTTTTATCACTGGATTCTTGCTTGCTTTTGTGCTTGACAACTTTTAAGGCAATACTCCTTACATGCTTTTCTTCACTTTCTTAAACATTGAGTCGATTCATTTCTAACTCATGTTCCCTAAGCTTGCCAAACAAAGAAGCCATACTCAGTGATGTTAGATCTTTAGATTCAGATATAGTAGTTACCTTAGGTTTCCAAGACCTATCAAGACATTTGAGGATCTTGATGTTTAACTCTTCTTTTTCAAAGGTTTTGTCAAGGCTCATGAGATGATTGATGATGTGCGTGAAACTTTTCTGAACTTCAGCAATTGTCTCACCCTTGAGCATTTTGAACATTTCATACTCTTGGATTAGAGTATGCTTTCTAGCTCTTTTCACCTCATTGGTACCTTCATGAGTTACCTCCAAGGTGTCCCACATTTCCTTTGCTGATTTGCATTAAGAGACCCTGGAAAATTCATCTGAATTAAAGGCAGAGGCTATTATGTTTTTAACAATGCAATCAAATTTGGCCTTCTTGCTTTCAGAATCAGTCCATTGAGAATAAGGTTTTTCAATGGAAGATCCATCTTTTTCAAATTTTGGAACAAAGGGGTCATTTCCAATTGCATCCCAAATACCTTTGTCAAGTGATTCTAAAAAGATTTTCATTCTGACTTTCCAAAATTGGTAGTTCAAACCACAAAACAGAGGTGGTCTGTTGATTGAAGCACCTTCCCCAAAAGGTAGTCTATCAGCCATTTAAAAAACAGTTTTACGATCACACTTGAATAAATTTCAAGAACCAAGCTCTGATACCAATTGTTAGAATGTATGGCTTTAAACTAGAGGGGGGTGAATGGTTTAAAGAGGGTTTTCGCAAACTTTTAAGTCTAGAATGAAATCACTTCGAGAAAACTTGAATCAAAATTCATTTTGCTAAACACACAAAGCAAATAAGTACAGCACCAGAAAAACAATCGGTTGTTTCGCAGAAACAATCGGTTGTTTATATCAGTTCACAAATATAAAACTGAATTTAAAGAGTTCAAAGGATAGAGAGATTGAACACACAGGTTTATACTGGTTCACTCTTAACCAAGAGCTACATCCAGTCTTCCCAGAAACCACTGGGGAATCCACTAAGCAATCAACCCTAGATTACTTACAACACCACCAAAGAAGTGACCTTGATCCCCTCAAGACACACACTTCCTTTGGCTCAGCACAACACCACTAAGAATGTTGATCTTGACAACCTCAAGAACACACAACACTTCTCAGCTTCACATATAGAGTTTCTTCAAAGGTACAAAGGATTACACTTGTTAAAAAAAGATCTGAAATCAATACAAGATGAAAATCCTATATCACACTCTCTTTGATTCAAGCAATCTCAAAGCAATCTTCAACTCTTCAAAAGCAAAATCAGTGAAAAACTCAAATTTGTTTTTCTTTGATTAAAACTAAGTTCTTGTTTGTTACATAATCTGAACAACCTATTTATTGCATTCAAAGACAAAGCATTTAAAACTGGAGCGTATTCAGTTATAAAATCATTTAATGCTTAATCAAAGCACAAAACAATTTTCTGTTATGGTCCCAAAACAAACAATTGGTTGAATGCTCGAATCAATCGGTTGTTTTGGTTTGACAGCAAGTCAACCATCAAAAACAGTTTTCAACCTTTCTAAAAACACCTAAGTATAAAACAATCGGTTGTTTCGACAAAACAACAGGTTGTTTTTCACTTAGTTTGAAAAACACTTTTCTTTTAAAAGGTTTGAGAATGCTTAAGCTTTGGATTCAATCAAGAGTGGATTTAACACATAAAATCTACCCCACATCTTATCTAAAGACAGTTCAGCAACAATAAGCACATCCAGTCTTCCATCAACCTTCAAAGGGTTTGGATTCTTCAAAGCTTGAACACACTTTATTCAACATGGTTTATAGCTTCTTCTTCTGCTGATGTTTTCTCGAGGTTTCGTGGGGCCCGGTTTTGTATACTAAGATGACTGACCTTTCTGGGAGGTGCTTGATTTTTCCTTAGTCATCCGCTGGTTGCTTTGGTTTGTATCATGCCCCCCAGGTTGGAAAGAATTCGTCTGTGAATTTAGAACTCCTGCAAATAACATAGTTAGTTTGTTCCCAGAGAAGATATTTCTAAGTTTAGGATGTGAAACAAACTTATGTTCATGAAGCTTGGGGAGTTCACATGGGTGAATTCTAGATATAGGCCATGGTTGTAGAGAATGTTTGGGGAAGAGATGATTTGTTTGTAAAAATCCTCTTAGAAGTGGATAACCTTTAAGAGATTTTTGAAGATCATCCCTAAACTTCTTTAACAAAGAGGTCAAGTATTTAGAATTATTTGGGAATCAAAAAGAGAAAGAAGAAGTATACCTAGGAGGTGCAGTGATTTTCGGAGGAGTCAACAAGATGAGACCCACTTCACTTTCCTCTTCTTTTTCATTTTCTTTTTTGGCTTTTGTTTTAATTTGGTCTTGATTTACTTCTTGTAACATTGTGGTTCTTTTATTTGGACAATTGACAATTATGTGCCCAAAACCTAAACATTTAAAATATTTTGTGCTTGATGTTTTGGTGGGCGACTTAGGGGTAGAGGTGGAAGGATTGTGTTTAGAAACTTTTTTATGAGAAGTGGTTTCTTTTGAAAAATTGGAAGGAGAAGTTTTTGTAGAATTTTTGTTTGTATCCTTTCATGAAGATTTGTAGAAGCCATTATGAGTATTTTTGAAAGTTGTTTTCTTCAAAAGTTGTGATTCCACCTTGATGGCTAGGTGAACCACTTTCTTTAAAGAAGAGTACTCATATAATTCTACAATATCTTGAATTTCTCTCCTCAAACCACTCACAAACCTAATTATCTTTGACTATTCACAATCATGCATATTAATTTTAGTCAAAATTGTTTCTAAGTCTTCAAAATATTCCTTTATCGTCCTAGGTTCTTGATGAAGCCGTTGAAGCTTCAACAAGAGTTCTTTCCTATGAGAAGGAACAAATCGCGCGCGCATACATGCTTTCAAATCATACCAAGAGACCATGATTGGCCTCTTGTTTAGCCCAATGTCCATTACAGTTTATTGGCACCATTGGTTGGCATAGTCTAATAAAACTAGGGAAGCTAACCTAACCTTTTGGTCCTCGGTGACCTTATACACATTAAAGAGATGTTCAATTTTAGCTTCCCATTCTAAATACAAAGTAGGGTCATTGGACCCACTAAAACTAGGTAACTTTACAAAATCCAAAGAATGTTGTGGTTGTTGTTGGTGTTCATGGTGCCGTTTGTCAAATTTGTGCACTTGCCAATCATGTTCGTGACTCCCATAGTGCATGGAATGTCTAGTTGTTATTGGCTGCTCCCATCTCCTTTCTTGATTTTGCATTGCTTGAGCTTCTTCTAGCCTTTGCAATCTTTTCACTAGTTGGCTTATTTCCTCATCTTTATGGACCATTCGCTTCTTGACCTCCACAAGTTCTCCCAAAAGGTGGGCTTTGTGATGTGATTGCGGTTTTGAAGAGTCACCTAAAGACAAATGACCCATAATTTTTTTGCACAAAGGAACAAACAAATAGTGAAAATAAATTAGTAAAAACAAAGTGAATTCAAGGTTGCGGAAATTGAAGAAAAAATGCACTCTAAGTACTCAACAAACAAGATTTCCTCCCTTAACCAAGGTCTTTCTTGTGGTTGAAAAACTCTCAAGTGAAAAATGTCAAAGCCTCAACACTTTCTCAAGGTAAATTCACCACAAAACTTGAGGAAAGAAAGAAAAGACAAACAAGAAAAGCTTAAACAAGAAAAGACTAAACCAAATTTGAATCAAGAGAAGATGACAAAACTTTGAAAAAGATGACAAGCAAGAAAAAGGCACACAAAAAGACTCTAAGATACTTACTAAACTTTTAACTATGAAACTTTTCTTTTTAGAAAAATGCTAAAGCAAAAGGATAAAAAAAATCCACAAGGTTGAAAACAATTTTCCAATCAAGTTGAATCCATATTTTAGAAAATGATTTTCTTTGCTAAGTGATACCTAAATATGCGTTTTGAATTGTCTTTTGCTGTTCTTTTTTTATATACTAATTTGACTTATGGAAAGAATGTCCATAGTTTGCATCATGCATATTTTCAAGAACTTTCAATTTTCACAAAAAAATTTGTTGGGATTCAATATAATTGAACACTTGAAATCATGTGTTTGGAACTTTAAATCTACTTCTACTAAAAACAAGTTTCTAATTACTTTGCAAACTTCACAAATAAAAGCAAGTAAGTACAATCAAAACAAGGACACCTAGAACACTAATGAACGTAAGACTCAAAGTAAAAGGCAAGATCAATAAAAGACATAACAAGAAACATATTCAAAACGAAAAATGCTATGAATATTAAAAATGGCCAAAAAAAATTTGTGCAAGAAATAAAGGGCTGGAAAATAAAAAGCAAGAAAATAAAGACAAGAATGTAAAGGTACTTTAATTTAAAGACAAGAAAGTAAAGGTACTTGAATTTAAAGACAAGAATTAAAGGTGCTGGAATGTAAAGAAATTGTAAAGTGCCAAATCAACTCAAGCAAATTAAGCATAAGAACCTAAGCTCTAATACCACATGATGTGAGTTGATTTTAGGATTGTTCATTTAGGTGACACTTTAGATTTATGATTGAGATTTTTAAGCAATTAAGAGTTAAAACCTAAGGAAAATCCCCACTGGACATTAACTTAACCAAGTGGTTAAGTAGATGTGAAGGTTCATTTTACAAAGGCAAAAGGAAAAAGAAAATTATAATATGAAGATGATAACAATTATAGGTGCGAAATTAACAAGGAAAACAAGAACAAAATGTAAGAACCGAATAGACAAAAGGAAACCAAAAGAAGAACATATTTATGAATTGAATGGAATGACAATCGAAGGAAAAGATGAAGGAAAAGAAAGCTTATGAGAAATGGAGTTTGAGATGATGAGCACAACACTTGGATGATGAAATGACTCCAAGATAAGTGTTGGAAGCCGCCACTTGAGAGCTCTCAAATTCTCACAAGATAAGATTAAAGACTAAGAGGAACAAGCCTCACTAGCATCTCACACAAAATGTGCAGAGTAACTTTTCTGTATTTCATTCAACTTGTAAAATACACTAGGTAGGTCTCCTATTTATAGGTGAAGGAGCCTTGGAGAACAAGCAAAAGGGGCAGGATGGGAAAAGGAAAAAATGGGCAGCCTTAGGGTTTGACTAAGTCAAAGCCGCATCCTAGGCTTGTCCTTCTAGGAACTAGGTCAAAATGTCTTCCAAAAGGGCTAAGAACAAGCTAAAATGCTACCCACACCCCGTATTATGCTAAAGGTACCTTATTCTAGCCTATATTTGCTATTTGGACCCCCAAAGTGAGCCCAAAATTATTTACAACATTTTCTAATCATTAAGAAGACCAACAGGAAGAACTTTAGGTGCTCTGGTCTTTGTCCAATTCTCCCTCTGGTGAGGTCTCCACTTGTATGTTGAGATGACTTCTCATAATGTAATGGTTTGCATCAGTAGGGGTGACTGCATCATTCCATTATGATTTTTCCTAGGCTTTGGCATTTTTCTCATTACTATTTTTGTATTTTTTTCTCAATATTTTTTTTCCAGATAAATCCTTCTCCCTAAAAATTAAATTTCCATAATTGTGTACCTCAATCTCCTTGTTCCTTGTTTTCAGGACATTGCATTGTTCTTTGGGGTTCACCTGTGTGTTGGATGTGAATCTTTTGTCTTGATTTTCTTATAGTTGCTTTGCTAATGCCCCATATGAGTTTCCAGATTATTTATGGAAGCTTCAATATTCTTTTGATTTGTTCAGGAGGCCTGTATAAAATTATCCAGCGTATTCTCTAATTTTGATGTTCTTTCATGGAATGCAGGATAACATTGTTGTTGTTGTGGCTAATAGGTGTGTTGATTGTTGGAGGAAGTGTTTTGCTTCCAACTAAAACTTTGATTGGGATTGTTCCCCCAGCCTTGCCTTCCTTGATTATTCAAATATTAACTTTTGATGATGTATACTAATGTTTTGAAGTTTTCCTATGCTTCACATAAAGGGCTATATAGTCATTGCTTGAATATAGAGATATTAGATTTAGATTTGATAAGGTGAGAGAGTGAAAAAAACCTATTTAGAAACTTTTCTTCAACATCACTCCAGTTGGTTAAGCTGTGATTAGGGTAGGATTTAAGCCATTATTTTAATTTTCCAACCAGTGAGATAGGGAATAGTCTTAGATACACTAATTCTAGGTCCCTTTCTTCAAATCCCATGGTAGCTATCAATTCATAGAAAGTGGATAAATGAGTTTAGGATCCTCATGATCCATTCCTATGAATTGATGGTTGTTAATTATGTTAGAAAAGGTTGGCTTCATATCTAGTGATCTAGTTGCATTGGGCATAACTATGCTTGAAAATTATCTTGGTCCTTGTTGTATAGCATAGTCGCCTAATGTCCTTCTTCGAGAATTAACAATTCTTCCTCCTTTAGTGTTTCTATTTTCAACAATTTCTTCTCTTTGGTTTGTGTGAGATTGAAAGTTAGGTGAGCTAGGATTTGATTCTTTTTCTTAATCTCATTTGCTTTGTTTGAGGTTCTTTCATTCAAACCTCAAAAGTTTCTCAATATCCTACTCAAACAATAGATATTCTGAAAAGAACTTTCCCTTTTGTTAGCATGTAATGGCACTCAAAGGGATTCTTTTCTCAAAATAAAATTAAAGAAAACTAAAATCAAAGAAAAGCTAGTGGTTTAAAGTGTTAATCTAATATAAAATAAGTTCGATATCTATAGTTAGATGTTAGCTATACAAGATTTACAATATATACTTATTCAAAATAAAAGTAAAAAATACCTAATAATAATAAATTCCCTGGCAACGACACCATAAATCTTGGTGAGTGGTTTGTGTGAATCACTAGTAAGATGTCAAAAATCCTTGGTGTAAATCAATTAAGCTCAAATAATATACACTCTTTTACTCGACAAAAGGAATGGGTCAACTGTAGTACAACTGAGGGTTGTCGTATTCACAGGGAATTAATGATATCACAATATGTTTTATCTTTTACAATGAAGGATCTCATAAATTGGAGATGGTTGCATATATGATAATAGTAAGAGTAATGTTAATAATAATAATAATATCCTAATAAATATTTCAAGAGATGAACTATTAGATCAATCACTGAAGCAAATAAATGTCAATATAGCACAAAGGTTGGAATTGGAATAACCATGTGACTTTTCTTTGTTATTGTTATTCATAGATGCAATATTTTATTTAAAATATATGTTCCAATTTTGGCCAAACCAAGTCGATTCTTCGTGCAAGGTTATCTAGAGCAGTAAACCACTATTATTATCTTACCTTTACATTATTGTTGTAATAATATGTTCTCGTTCTTCGCTTTTTTCGTTGTGTTTGATCTCGGATTCCTCATTACCCTGCGTATGGTTATCCTTTTACAATATAGTGTTGGTGTAGGAACAACTTTTACCTACCCCACGGTGGGCGCCAATTTTCGATTTTACAAAATGATGATTTTGATATTAATAATTACTCAAGAAACACAAATCCAATCTACAAAAAATTTTATGGAAGCAAAGTTGTCACTCAATATATATATATATATATATATATATACCAACCTTATAAAATTGGTCCAACATACCCCTCTTATGCGACTCTCTAACTCGAGCATGAAATTATATATTTATGGATTGTCCTATAGTGGGTGGCTCGCCTGATAAGGCCAGTCAATTCTCGATTGAATAGACTTTAAATAGCTCTGATACCATATTAAGAAGTGGACTCTAAGTCTAACTCAACCTTATAAAACCGACTTATAAAGTAAGGTTTGCACCTACTTATTTTATTATGAAATGTTCTTATCTTTAGTGGAGGTAGGATCTCCAACAATATATTTGCACAATAAAAAAAAAATAACCTTTTTCTACTTGAAACAGACTTGTTATGTTCTCTCATCCATAACCATGAGCAATAGAACATTATCATATTGGTTTTTCGTTATATTTCTTTTATCGAGTCTATGACTTGGAAAAAATTGAATTAACTGCAAGCAGAGTAGATTTACATGGGAAATTTTTGAACAAAAGCATATGTAACCATTCTCCATTCAACTCACATTTATGTTTGTGGAGTTATTGTTGTTGCACAAAGCATTCACATGTCTAGATCAACTCGAGACATGATTATATGATGCAATCCTAGCTTGCATCTTCATTTGTAGATTTTCTTCTTCATTTTTTTTTATTTGAATATCTTCTACGGATGATGGAGACTATTGCAGAAGCATGAAGAATTGTAGAAATTTGAAAGAGATGAAAATTATGACAGTGAATCTAAGTGAGGTTAGGCCAACACTTAGTTTCTAAAGTGAGGTTAGGCTTACACTACTAGGAGGAGTCTATAAATTTGTCTAGAAAGAAAATAACTCTAGAGAGAACTTTGAACAAGTAAAAGTGTCTCAATTAGACAACATTTCATTACTTAAATGAAAGTTAAAAATCATGTACAATATGTTGAAGATGGTTGCTGCCCCTTCAAGATTGTGTTTGATGAAGACTTGTATGTTGTGTTTGATGAAGACATTTATGTACTTTCCATGTATTTGTGCTTTGCTTTAAGAATGTCTTAGTTAGTGCTTAGAGGTTGTCTAAGAGTAGCTTTTTGCTGAGTAACTCACCTCATAACCACTGGCCATGTGTTAAGAACAAGCATAAGTTTTCTAAAACTGTTTTTCACATGTTTTACACAAAAACACGTTTTACTGCATAAAAATAAATCTGTTCTTTTCTAAATAAACAGATTCATTTTCTTCACTGATGCCTTGGCTAAAAGTCTTGTAAAAATTTGATTTTGTGCATCGGGTATTTTGACTAAGTCTTCTTCTTTTCAAAACGACTTCAAATAGTTAAACTTCCTCTGTTTTCGTTTTGAAAAATAAATTTGTTCATCTGTAAATGAATAGATTCTTTTTTGCCTCTGGTGCCATATCATACTTAAACGTTTTTTCAGTTTTATCTCAGCACCAGAATGGTTGACTAAGTCTCCTCACTTAACAGATTCTCTAACTGCTTTTGAAAATAAATCAGTTTATTTTATTTTCAATCTGTTCATTTTATAACAGCTTTAACTGTTTTTCAAAATTCTGTTATAAGCTGGCTGTCTATAAAATGCAAACTTGTTTATGAGTTTAATAACGATTCAAACAGTTTATACATTTGCAAAAAAACAAGTTTTGACAGCAGAGAGTTAAGTGTTTTCAAGGATTAGCATTTGTTCTTCAAAGATTTCAAAAATCAAAAAGTGCTTGTTCTTGGTTTGGTTCCAAAAGCTTGGTGTGAGGTGCTGCTACTGTTCTAGCAATCTTGCCTACTGGTTTAAGGCAGATCTTTGTTACCTCAATCAGGTGTAGTCGTTTCACTTCTTATTACTTGTAAAAGTTTGGTTGAATCCTCTTCTTGATAGGTGTTCTTGGAGAGTGGATGTGTGTGTATGAGTGCTGAAATAGGTTTTTTCAGCAAGAGTACCTAAGTTCTTGTAGGTTTCAAGAACAGTGGGAAGTGTACTTGATTGTACTGTGTGTTAGTGAATTCCACCTGTTGTTGGTGAAGACTGGATGTAGCTCAGGTTGAGTGAACCAGTATAATTGTTTGTGTTCATTCTCTCCCTCACTCTGCAATTTCGTTTCTGTATAATTGATAAAACAGCAAAGAAATAAATCTGTTCAATTGAAAATAAATCTGTTCTTTCTGGGCACTGTGCATACTGTTCTTGATTTCTGAAAAAGCTATTGTAATCTGATAAGAACATACATAATCTGCTAAAACCATTGGAACAGATTGACTGTGATAGGCTGATCAAGAAACTGTCAATATCATTAATTGAACCTTAAACGAATTGCTAAAAGTTGAAGCTTGCTGTTCTGTGATTAAGTGTTCTTAATTTCTGGAAAATTGCTTAACATCAAGAAGAACATTCATAGTCTGTTAAAGGCCACTGGAACAGCTTGTGTGCAAAGATCACTCAATTAGCATGCTATCAATTGAACCTTAATCACTTGTTTGAAATTGAAGCTTGCAGTTTTGTGTTTCACTGTTTTTCAAATCTGATATTTGTGTGTGTGCTACTGAAAATTTTCATTACATAATCTTGTGATTAATCTTGCTGTATTAAAAGCTTTTCAAACAAAAACAGTGCTGAAATAAATCTGTTCATTTTTACATAAATCGATTTATTTTCTGTAAAACTGGGTTAAACACTGTTTCTGCGAAGAAGTTTTAAAAGGTCAATTCACCCCCCCTCTTGAACTTTGGCACTATTAAACCCAACACAATAGACTCCTATTTATAGAAGAAAGTCTCTCAAAACATCTCAAATGAAAGTGTGACAAGTGTTACCACCTTATTAATGCAAATCCTCTCCATTGAGGAGAAGATATGTGTAGTCTCATGCCTTTTTTGCCTGCATTTCTATTTGCACTCCTCTTTTACTATTTTACACTCTAGTTTCTTTTCTATTTACATCCTTCCCTACTTTGGCCCGAAATACAAAGCTCAAAACTTCCTAACTACTTTATACAATTTTTACAAGGCTAAGAAGAAGAAAAAGACTTTACAATTGTTTAGTAAGTCTCGATCATCGTCTATCTTCTTAGAGAGCATATGGTTTTCATCATTCCCTCTCTCTTGAAAAGGATTTGTCCTCAGATCTGAATGATGCTCAATGATAGCAGCCTCTGTTTATTTTTTTCCTCCTAGATCAAATGTCAATCTGTAATAGACATGAAACAAATATGAGATAATTTTCTTTATTAAAAGAAAAGAAAATATAACATAAATAAGGTCTTTTATTTTTATAATTTTTTTAAAGAAAAACATAAGGCATTTTCAAAAATATTTTTCATCACTTTGTGTTTTTTATTGCCCAAGCTAGGCAACAACATCACAAAGTGTGGTTTTTGAGATTTTTGTGAAGAAGAATTCAAAGTATTGTAATCCCCCTTTAAGGATTCTTTCTCAGTTATGCTTGCAGGGGGTGTCATAAAAGACTCTTCTTCTTTGTGGATTTCCTCTTCTTCTTCCTTTTCAATCAAACATTCATCTGTATTTTCTATGGATGAACAATTTATATCTATATCTGGTTCAGCTTCAGACATAGATTTTTCTTCCAGCACATCCTCGTAAGGTTTTGTAATTGAAGGGAAAATTTTATCAATATCTGATTCAGCTTCAGAAAAAGACTTTTCTATTTTTCTTTTCCTTTCATCCTATTGTGACCCTTCATACCTAGATTTGGAGGGGTAATCCTCCCTCTTAAACTCTCTCTTGGAATATGATGTATTAAGATAGTCTTCCCTAGAGGTAGTCCTTTTTGTAATTCGGTGTTCTATCCTAACACATTGTTGAACTATTTCGTCTAAATCTTTAAAGTAATTAAAAGGAAAAAGTTCAACCCTATCCCGGATTTCAAGGTTTAGACCACTTTTGAATCTATCAATGGTTTTTCTAGGCTCTTCTCTTAATCCTGCCCTCAACATAAGTAACCCTATTTTCTGTCTATATTCTTCTACAGTTCTACCTCTTTGTTGAAGTCTGTGAAGTTGATACAAAAACTCTCTCAGATTTCTCATAAAAGTCAGGATTTCTTCTACACCTATACTCCTTATGATGTTTGCTCCTAGATTTTTCTTCATTTTGCATGTATTGAGGCAAACATGGTTTTGAACTCTTACAAGAATGTTTCTTTAGCACTAATTTTATTTTTATTTGTTTGAAATCAACAATTTACAAGACGGTTGAAAGGTCAAAGTATTTTCAAGTTCACTCCTAGGAAAGAGAGGTGAGTCACTAAGACTACTTAAGTACCAAGTCTTTCCTAGCTAGAGTTCCCTCAGTTATTTTTCACCTGTCTTCCTTAATGGAAACTCCAATTATTTTTTCTTAAAAAGAAAGTTAAACTTCGAAAAGGCACTAAGACACTAATTCTAAGTGAGGCTTAAAAGCACTTGTGGACTTCTTAAGGCACACTCATTTTCTAAGCGTATCTATAAATAATACAAATGGAACCCACTCACAGGGTAACATTTGCCACGTGTCACTCACAGGAAAATCAGCCAAAAAATATTCAAAAACAGTTTACCAAATGTAGAAAATCTGAAGGAAGGAACCAATCAAACGCTGACAAATGGCGCAACCAAACGAAGCCACGTTTATGTGATATACACCCCCAATCCTCTTAACCTCTTCATTTCCTACGTCTCCAAAAGCATTCCCTTCTCCATTCCCTCCAAAAATCTCAACTTACTCTCCTTTACTTTCACCGATTTGGCCACTGCACAGCTTCTAGTCATTGCCTTACCAACACCGTAGATATCTACTTTTAGGTATGTTTCACTTGACGCAATTTTTGAATTTGAAAATGGCTTTCTAAGGTTATATAAGTTCTCATAAACAGAAACCATTTCATTTCTCATTTTGTCTTTCATTCTTCCGAATAAAAGGTTAGTTTGTCTTCTCTTTTCTTCGGGTTTCTGAGGAAAACTCACAACTTTTAACTTTTTCAAAGAACAAGTAATTATTAAATCATTTGTTTTAGATATTTTGCGTTTTCTGCAGTTATTTTAATGTTCTTCGTTTTCTGTTTCTTATCTTCTTCTCTATTCTTTGGGTTTCTGTGGAAAGCTTCCAACTTTAACTTTTTTAAAGAACATGTAATTATTTAATCATTATTTTAGATATTTTGTGTTTTCTGCAGTTATTTTGATGTTCTTCGTTTTTTGTTTCTTATCTTCTTCTCGGTTCTTCGAGTTTCTGAGGAGAGCTATCAACTTTTAACTTTTTCAAAGAAAAGCTAATTATTTAATCATTTTTTTAAGATATTTTGGTGCATCTATATCATACCTCTTCAGATTGTTTGGCAAATTTATTTTTATTTTTTTTGCATTTTCGCTATTGTTACAGTTTCTGAGCAAAGTTTTCAACTCTGGTCTTTTTGGAAGAACAGGTTATTATTCTACCATTTTTTTTTCAAGGTGCATCCATATCATTTTTTTATGTTCTTGGTTATCATGCCTAATCATATGAATCCATTTTTTGTAATGTTTTTTTTCTTCTTCAGAACATGCAGAATCAAATTTAGATTCAGATTGGGCTGAAATAATAAGAAGGCCAACCAAGGGATGTTTTTTCTCCATGAACATTTGCGATGACGTATGTTTTGTATAGGTTTTAAGTTAACTACCATTACTGTTCTTTGAAATATTTTCAGCATTAATCATAGACTTTTATTAATTTTTTTTAAGGATATTGCTTTTATGGATCGTGCTTTTGGCACAGAGTTTGCAACCCAACTTTGTGCGTTGTGAATTCTTCAAGACAGTAATGGCGCAGTACATTATGTCACCTACAACATGAATTTTTTGTGTCCGATTATTAGCGATGGGTGGTCAAATTTAGTACATTATTATGAATTTTAACATCATCATCGTATAATTTTTCATTATGTTGGTGGGAATTGCTTTCATATTACTGTTTACAAAGAAAATTTACACAATCTTTTGTTTTAGCTTTTATGAATGCCATTAATCGTGCTCTACCGCTATCTGACGGACCATTCCATCATTTCACAATAAACACCACTCTCTACCAATGCCATGGACCTTTCCTGGTGATAGTTATCTTGCTAACAAATTTCTGATATGGTTTATTTGCATCATGTTTATAACTTGGTCACTTTTTAATTAGAATTCTTTAATTGACAATCTGTGTAGGAACTTCCTCCTCCGTTTGGCACATTTATTTGCTCACGGGTGTTCAATACTGTTGTTCTGCATGGTCCTTTAAAGCAGTTCACATGCGATGTTTTAATCGATCAATGGGAAATGGGATGTGTAGAATTGGGTAGTGGTTGGAGGGAATTTTGTGCATTACATGTTCTTCGATAAGGTGACAAAATGTATTTTGAATGTGATACTGAGAAGCCCTCTAATCACATTCGAGTCATTGTGGTCAGGGACGAATCATATATATATTTGTGGTTATATTTAATTTTTACTTAAACAATGTTTTCCCTTATTTTTGGTTATTTACTGTATCAATTTTATTATAGTTTTTTTGTTGGTTTTATTGATTAATTTTAGATTTATCATTACTTGGCATAATTCGTTGTGTTCAACTCCATATGCATGTTTCCATATAGAAACACACATTATTATTTCAAATTGCATGTTAGCAGAATAAGCACCCCATCTTAGAGTATTGGCTTCGGCAAAGGAACAAACTCGGTTGCTGATAAGACTAGCTTTGTTTCATTTAGGATTTTTTTCATTCAAATGTACAATTCAAATGTTGCCGAATGGAAATATAAATTAAATCTAATGTAATTTTCATTTAATATGTAAGTTGTATTTTCTTATTTCTATTTTAATTTAATTTTAAAAGTGTTGTGAATTTATTTAAACTTTACTCACTCCTTTCCATTAAAAATTGGAGCCCTGAATATTCATACTAAATTTTAGTTAATAAATTAAAAACAAAAATACATATTACATATTAAAGGGGAGTAAACATCACAACTAAATGATAACGAAAATGCAGTTATTTCATTCATGAACAATTAATAAAATAGAATAATTTTTAATTTTAATTATAAATGAATAAATGAACTTTATACGACTTATACAAAATTATATTTTTTCGTAAAATTGTTAATAAATGACCACTTGAAAATTGTTAACAAATGAAGCCAAAATTAAAAAAGTTTCCTGTTTTACTATAAGTTTCTCATTCTCATTATTTTCATTATAATTGTCTCATTTTGAAGTTTATAATCACTACTCTTGCATAATACGACTTATACAAAATTATACTTTTTCGTAAAATTGTTAATAAATGACCACTTGAAAATTGTTAATAAATGAAGCCAAAATTTAAAAGTTTCCCGCTTTACTATAAGTTTTCCATTCTTATTATTTTCATTATAAGTGTCTCATTTTGAAGTTTATAATCACTACTCTTGCATAGCATTTGAAACCGTTTTTAAAGGCCCACTTTTGCAGAAAAACATTACCTATTATGTTCTTTTGTTGCATTTCTATTCTTTTTTGTTGTTGTGTTCTTCTTTTATGGAAAACCACCTCCAGTAATCCTGCTTTCGTCCAGAATCAAAGTCATGCAACGAAATAGGTTATATTTTGTTCCCTTTTTATTCTTTTATACTTCATCTTTTTCCATGATTCCTCCATTTACTCTTCAAGTAAAGTGCTTTATCATCCTTTTTGCACCTAAAGCAATTGTTGCATTCTTTTTTTATCTCTTCATCTTTTAATTTATGTTATTGGCTTTTTCACATTTCTCTTTCAAAGTAAAATTATCTCCTAAATTTGTAATTAGGGTTTGGGGTTTGTTTATTTAATACGCCAATAAAGTGTATTTTTTTTCCAACTGTATCATTTTGTTTTCCACATTCTTTTGATTTCTTTGATGTTCTCAAATACATTTTTATGGTTTCCATTGTGATATGTTTTTTTCTTTCATGCCATTTTAGTTTTGATCCAATTTTTAAAGACATTTTTGCTTTCCAACTCTTTTAAGGCATTTACTGAAATCAAAATATGTTGTTTGCGTAGATTTGTCCTCTTTTGTTATTTCCTTATTGGCATTTCTCTTTCAAAATAAAATTATTTTCTACATTTGTAATTAGTGTTTGTCATTTGTTCATTTAATACACCAATAAAGTGTATTTTTTTTCTATTTGTATTCTATCATTTTCTACATTCTTATTATTTCTTTGAAGTTCTGAAATACATTTTTTAAGTTTAGTGTGTGATATGTTTTCTTCTTTCATGTCATTTTACATTTTATCCAACTTTGAAACATTTTTTGTTTTCCATCTGTTTTAAGGTATTTTCTAAAGTGGCATGTTTTTCATTGTCCAAGAAAAAAGTCCTTTGACATATTTATATCTAGGATTCTCAATGGTATTCATTAATACAATATTTAATATTTAATATTTATTATGTATATATGTGTTAGTATTATTATATTATTGTTTATTACCATACCATTAATTACCATCTGACATACCTATACTCTCTCTCACATTTCCCATGCATTTTGACTTCGTCGTTTGCATTCTCCAAGAAAACTCCATTGACGTCTCTACATGCTCTTCATCATGAACTTATGCAGGCGTATTTCCTGTTTTATTTATTTTTAATTATGAACTTTCAATAATAATAATAATGGAGTTAAGAAATCATAATGTTTATTTTTGGTTTTCAATAATAGCAATAATATAATTATATTTATTATAATAGAATAATAAGTTAAGACTTAATACAATATTTAATATTTATTATGTATATTGGAGTATATTTGTTGCTTCCAGATTTGTTTCTCCTGAATATTAAATGTCTTTGTCATTTTCCATGCACTCTGACTTTGCCGTTTGCATTCTCCAAGAAAACTCCATTGACGTCTTCATAATAATATCCTAATCTGAATATCTTGATTTCTTTATTTTAAATTATCAACTATCAATAATAATAATAATAATAAGAAGAAAATATCTTTAATTATCAACTATAAACTATCTTGATTTCTATTATTATTATTATGTATTATATATATTATATCTATTATATATTATATATTATACATATATATTATCTCTTATGTATATATCTAGCATAGATATATCCATTATATTTATTATTATGATTTATCGTTTTCCTTTGTTATGCTTATGACTAATCTTTGGATAGTACCACAAATACCAAATTTGGATGAGATTTTAACAATGGAAACGAAGAGAAGTTTCCAGACCATGAGCCTTTTAAACGAGGTATGTTGTTTTCTATATTTGGTTTATTCAACATTATTATTTACCAAAATCTAACATGTTCTTTCTTTTGAAAAAGGATCATACTTTTGTTGATCGTGCTTTTGAGTTTGCCTCTGAACTTGGTCCAAATTGGTTCTTGGTGGATAACAAAGGTCATAGACATGTTAAATATAATATGGATTTGTGCATTCTGAGATATGTGGAGGATGGTTGAATTCTATGAATTTTATGGTCTTGAAGGCGATCATTTTGTATTTTTTCATTATGTAGGAAACAACTTTTTTAATATTACTTTGTTCAAGGGAAATCGGGCCCTTTATCTTATACAATTTTATGATAGTATCCAAAATCGGTGCCCTATCATTCATGGTCCGTATGTTCATTTCACTATCAAACTATCAAAATATTTGTGCCATTCAAGCCATCTGGTAATTTTTTAGGGCATTTTTTACACTATTTTATTAATTTATTTATACACTTATTTGTCTGTTTTTAGGATCTTCCTCTTGATTTTGCCAACTACATTCGGAGCAACAAGTTAAAGTATATTGTCCTTCATGGACATACGAGGCAAGTGAAGTGCAAAATTCTGATATGCCCACGTCCGAAAGCATTTGTTAAATTTGGTTGTGGATGAAAAGAATTTTGTGATTGCCATAAACTTCATGAAGGTAACAAATTAATTTTTTAGGCTCATATTGGGATGAGCCTGATTGATATGAGGGTTTTATTAGTGGTGTGAACAGTTAAGAAATGGTGGTTTGCGAAATACAATGTTATATTACCGTATTTAATTTAACAATTTTCTGCTTATTATAATAGTACAATAGTATGTGTTCATCATTCATTCATAACGTTTATTAGTATTTTGTTTTCCTTACATGTTTTGTAGAAAAAAGGTAAGGCGAGGTAGTATTTTGTAATTATGTTGCTTTTAATGTTGAAACCTCTTCTTTTTCATATAAATTCGTATACTCTGAATCCAACATTTGCTTTGTAAATATACCTATAATTGTCTTTAAAAAGGTTATAAGTCTGTAAGGCTACAAAAACTGTGTCTACTTTGGCGCGCCTGTAAAGCCTATGTTATAGGTTCTTATGTTTGACTTTGCTAAAACCCTGATAATAGATTTTGTAAGTCCTCCTCGCAATCTGAAAGCATAGAAAAGGGATTAATTTTTTAACACACTCACATGTGCAATGTTGTTTTTTTATAATATAATACAATACTTAGCAACAACAAGAATTATGTATCGTACCACACCTCAAAAAGGTAAATGACAGGTATTTTATTTTATTTATGATCTATTTATATTTGTTATTATTTATTATTTGTTATAAAATAATTAATAGATAATTTATTTATTTACCTCATTAATTAATATTTAGTTAAATATTCTAATTAATATTAAAATTCGTCTTCTGTTTTTTTTAATAATTTTCTGTTATTTATGTTATGCTTCATAAATACTCCTTTTATTATTTAAAATGCATTTTTCCTATTTTATGTAAATTTAGAGACGAGTGCAAAGTTGACTTTCAATGTTTCCAAAACTATGCTAAAACCAAGGATAACGTTTTGGTGAAAACATACTCTGCATATTAATATGTTGCACTATCAAAGATATTTTGCACACTATGCATTTAATTATTCAATTAATGTTTAAATTTAATTTAAATGTTAAAAATCTGTAATGTGAAATTTTAAACAAAATATTAAATGTTACTTATATATATATATATATGTTGATAGGTATGTTCATCCAACTTCAGATAATTTAGGAGTTATGGGTTTCTCTTGGGTGTATACTATAGTGTGGTATTTTCTGTTGTTTAATTTGTGGTCATATTCACATTGACATTTACATTGTGGTTCACGTAACAAAAGATCATGTCCAAATTGCAAGTTCATAATCAGATACATTCTGTTATCAATGTTACTCTTGCAAAAGACAATTGGAGCATCATTGTTAGAGTTATATGTTTGTGGTTTGTTACTGATCTTGCTAAATCCAAAATTCCATTTTCGATGGAGTTGATTTTGCAAGATAAAGAGGTTATACTACATTGACTTACAGTACTTTGTTCAATTACATTTTTCTTTTTGGTAGAACAGTATCCTTACATATTTGTTTTTTGTTATAATGATTTATGTTGTATTATATTCCAGGGTCTTAGAATACATGGATTGATTAGAAGAACACTTATCTATAAATTTCAAAGTCAGATTTTTTATGGCAGTGTGTATTATGTTCAATCATTCAGTGTTGCAGCCAACGGTGGTTCCTACAGAACCACACACCATCTGTATAAAATCAGTTTCTTGTTTGGAATAAAGATAATTTCAATTCCTGCACAGCTAGTACCAGAATCTCCTCCTGAATACATCCCTCTTTCTTTTATTTCTGCTCCTGGTTTTGATACTAACTACTTAGTGGGTTTGTTGAAAGTTTGACTTAACATTCCCATTGAAGTAATTGAACTCACTACATTCTTATAAGGATTTAATTTGTTATTACAATTTTTTCTACCATGTAGATATTATAGGAGTGTTGACAGGAGTTAGAACGGAAAGAGAGTTGCAAAAAGATGGACGGAAGACAAAACTAAATGTCATCTCCTTAGAGTGTGATGGCTAATTTTCTTTTTAAGTTTATTGTAAATTTTAATACTAAGAATTGCTTTTAAGTAGTGTGTAACTAATGTGTTTTGTAAATAGTTTCCGTATTGAATGCACGCTTTTTGGAAACTATGTGGACGAGTTGAATGTGTTTCTGTCATCTGGCGAAGTACAAAATGTTGTTGTAAGTATTGAGTTCGCCAAAGTCAAGGTTTTCAAGGTATACAAAGTAAATGATTGATATTTGATATGGATTTCTCAACATAAAGAATGTATTAGATATCATAATATTATATTTTATGTTTTCTTTGTTTTGTATGTTTAGATAAGGTTTATGCCCAAAACTGCATTGATTGTACCAAGGTACAATTTAATTTGAATACTGAAGTCGCACTTGCTTTGAAAAAAAGGTTGTCTCTTTACTTACGTGATATTTACAAATGTAGGACATGATGTTATGATCTTATTTAAGATTATAGGTAGAACTGATACCTATATTGTGTATGGTGCAGGATGTGTTCAAGTAGTGAATCACCTTCTCAGGGACTAAATCAGCTTTCTGAAGCTTCTAAACATAGTTTAGAAGATGAGTTCCTTCATCTCACTCCTAGGAACACGATCGAAGGGCTCAAGGAGTGCAGAGAGGTAATACTGTGAAAATTACTGTCATATATTTTACATTAAGTAATTAACCAATCTTTTACATAGACAAATGCTTACATAGTGTTAGGGATATGTTTGTTAACACATAACAATTGTTACAAGTAAACACATTCATTATATTGGGCACCATCAAGCATGTTGTCGACTACGATGACTGGTGGTACACTGACTGAGTTTGTAATAAGGCAGTGTACTCAGATTCAAAGATGTTCTTTTGTGGGAAGTGTAACAAGCATGTGATGAAGGTTTCTCTCAGGTAGTACTTATTTTCATAAATATTTTTTTTAGAGTTGTAAAATTGTTGTTGTAAGAGATCAAGTTCTAACATAAAAATCAAAATTATATTTATATGTATTTCAGGTATAAGATTAAACTACGTGTTGTTGATGAAACAGATTCAACCACGTTTATTCTTTTCGACAGGGAAGCAAACTCGCTCTTAAGCAACTCATGTGCTGAAATATTTGAAAGCCATGATAAGGTCTTAACTTTGAAAAGCACTTAACTTTGATATCATAATTTTATTTAATTATTTATGTTTATATTTATACCTATTTATAATATACATTTTAATTATATTATACATTAAAATTCTATTTTTTCTTTATTCAGACCGACAATCTTCCGAAAGAGTTTGTAGATCTGTTGGATAAATCATTTGTATTCAAGGTTGACTCAAGAAATGATCAAGACATTCGATTTGAGCAATCTTTTAGAGTTAACATGGTTTGTTTTGTAGATCAAATTATTCAGACTTTCATAGAAGGAGGCAGTAAGTCAATTGAAAGTATTTTATTATTTTGTATTTACATTTGTGTCAATTTACTTATACGTACACTTAGTTTTAATCCACATTTTCTGTTTTTGAAGGACTTATATGTACAAAATGGAAAACATTTCAAAGGAAAAAATCCTCTCAGTGATGGTACATGTGTGAAAATTACAGAGGTAAATCAGTTTAGATGCCAAAGAAGTTTGTTCCAACTTATTTACCATGTAATATATATATTTTTTTAAATTATTTGTGTAACAGGATTTGTTGACAATTTTCTACTGAATGTACCGATTCTGGATCTCAAACAATTGACCTTGGAAATGGTAGCGTAACTGTGACAACACATAAAACAGAATCCCCCAATATTGCAGATGAAAGAGGGTAATCTTCCTTTGAAGATTTTCAAAAAAAAAATATTAAGATTGAGAAATTAATTATTTTCTGATTTTGTGCTTTTTCATTAGACACTTTCTTCAATTTGTAATATGTAAAGACCATGGAATTTTATTACCGTAAGTTACCGGTGTTCTGTAATTTGGATTAAGGTTGTCGAATGGTTATGTTTGGTCGTAGGTCATGAACAATTATTTTTTTTGTCAAGTATAAGCATCACATTTTGTTTCTACATCTGCAGAATATTTGTATTTATTATATTTACATAATTGTTTCATTCTGTTCAGACTTCTGTGATATAATTGAATTGAGTAACTTGATTTGCAGGGAAGGCAGGAAAGTTAAGCATCAATATTAGAAACATACATTACATTGTTATATAGTTGAATTTAATAACTTGATTTGCAGGGAATGCAGGAAGAGTTAAGCATCATTTGCACTGTCAATGTATTCAATGAATTTTGTACTTCAGACAATTTAATATATAGTATTGTAACTTTATTGAGTGTTTAAATTATTTATATTGTAATAATATGATTGTAATATTGTAATTTGTACTTCAAACAATTTAGTGTATATTATTGTAGTTATAATAATGTAATTATATTGTAATATCGTAACGTAATGTAGTTTAGACTTTGATTTTGTACAATCCAGATGTTGCAATATCTTATGTTAAGTCTTTCTTTTATATCAATTAATAATAATAATATATATAATAACAATAATAATAATAAGTTTAATTATATATATAAATATATAGTATATATATATATATCAGTATATGTAAGTATATATAAATATAAGTATCGTAAATATTGGGAATCAATAATAATAATTAAATAAATAATAAATAATTAAATAAGGAATAAAAAATAATTATATTAAATAAGTGGTGTATGAATGCTTATTATGTGTATGGGAAATTTTGCAGTGTAAAATATAGAAACAAAGTTATTGGTGTATTCAAACATAGGGACTCTTTTGAAGATGAGTACGAGTATTCATTCTCTTAGTTTCTATCTTTTCTTCACTTTTCATGACATGCAACACATGATTCAAACTCGACAAGTCTTTATTATATTTGATGTTGAAGAAAAATTAGATATTGATGTGCAGGAAAAATGAGAGCTTTATAGTTCTGGTTTGGCGAACAACTCCTTACCATACTTTTTTCTTTTCCATGCACAATCTCGATCATTGTTATGGTTTGTTTCTCTTTTATGGTTGTATTTTCTTCATACATCTTGAATATGTTTACAACATTGAACTTAGCACGAAAAGGGGTTCTTGATTGGAAATAGAACTCCATAAGTTGATTTGTTGGTTCTAAAAATTTACATCTTTCGTTGTTTTGAAGAAAAGTTGGAGCACAATTTCATTTCTCGACAACTTATCAAAACAGAAGCAACATTATAATCAGTCCTTAACATTGTTGTTTTTTTTTTCCATCCTTGTGCTTCTTTGTGGTTTCCTTTTGAGGTCAATTTCATTCCAACTTTTTACCAACACCATCAAAAAGAACAAGGTATGTGAATATATTTTAAAACTTCTGAACAAAACCTAACAAATTGATTATATGATATTTCAAAAGTTCTTAACAAAATTTGTCAAATGTATTCTATTTCAGCTATTTCCGATATCCTCTAACAATAGTCAACCAAGCAAGACCAGTTTTTGTATGTTTGAAAATAGAAATTGATATGATAGTAGAGAATTGGTTTGGTATAACCTTTTGTGCTCTGTGTAAAGCAATTTCCTACATGTTTATCTCTGCACATGTATTTTGTCTTTCTTTTTTAATGAAACATTATAATACTAACCCTAAACCCTAACTTTAATTTTGGACAGAAAATGTAATAATTTTGGTTTTCTCTTCTAATGTACAATCATGACACTATAAATATAATATTACAAAGGAAATATCATTTTATTTTGCATTTCATTAATTTAGAATGGAATGAATACATTGTCTATCTTAAAGTGATATGATTTATTTTTGCTATTTTTAGGTTAGACACGGTGTGTTCTGCATTGTCCAATTTTTTACTTTTAAAAGAAGTAATATAAGCAATATAAGTAAATATAAATAATTTCTTAACTAAGCTATTTATAAAGTTCTCTTCAAAACTGGCGCCAATCGAAAACACAACATTGGCTCTTTGAACTTCATTTTGTGCAAACTAAACATTGAGGCAAAGACTTCATTCACTTTTTCCATCATAGATTAAGGTTGAGCAAAGGTATGGATGAAGACATAAAAAAATGCAAGGAACAAAATGGTTCTGAATTCCGAAAGAAATTCTAATACAAGCAATAATATATCATGTACAACAAACTATCCACCTCTCATTATTGATTTGTATTTGTATTTTTATATTTTGTATACATTTGTATATCATTTGAAATAAAATGTGAATGTAAAATCTTAATTCAAGTTCAAACAACGTCTGAGTGGAAAAATTACAGTTATGTTAAAAGGTGAATAAATTTTTTGTATGAGGTATTTTTTCTGACAATGTAGCACAGTGAGAATGATATATATATATATATATATATATTACTATATTAATATTTAAAAATGTAAAAAAATATGAAATATGAAATTAATATTAATATTAATTAATTTCGAAATGCTTTGAGTGAAACGTCAGAATGGATGGTGGCAGTTTGGAAAAGCCAAACGTATCACATTTTGGATATTAATATGTTATTTATTGGTGTGGTTTCTGAGATTATTGTATACCTATAATCCTATTTCATTGTTCCATATTCTTCTCTTCATTTCTTCCTTTCATTTACTATGAAGATAATAACGACAACTGCTGAGGAGATTATCAGACTGGATACCAAAGGCATGTTCTAGACAATGAGTGTTAAGGGTGATATATGTGTTTTCGTGGTTATGCTTTTATATTTGATTTTCCACAGTTCAATGAGTTCCTTCCAATTTTTATTTTTATTTTTAAATAGCAGTATGGTAATATTGATCGCGCATTTGCTCTAGAATTTCAAAATGAACTTGTGAACACTAGTTGCTAGCAGATAATCAGGGGAACACCCATGTTATAATGTACAACATGGATTTGTTGAACCCTGAAATAACCTAGATGGGGGGGTTACGTCATTTTTATGATCTTAAGGGGGAACACCATGTATTTTTCTGATACGTTGGTGATAACTACTTTCATATTAATGTGTACATGGTAGAGACTTCTCAAATGCTGGTATCTAAGTATTTTGCTGAAGCTCAACGTCGTCAACCACTCACCAATGGTCCTTTTCAACATTTCTCTATAACGTCTCTTCATTAGACCCAATCAAGTTATCTGGTGACATTTTACTTTTTTTTTTCTTTTTTAATATTTCAATCCTTATTTTGTATATTAAGTTGTTTACACATTGTTTTATTTTCTTGAAGTATCTACCTACTCCTTTTGCTAAATACATTCGTAGAGACAGATTCAAAAAATTTGTTCTTCATGGGCTTATAAAAGATGTTCAATGCAAGGTTTCATGGAAACCTTTACCTACAAAAAGTGTGAAGAGTGAAGATTGGATATGACTGGAAGAACTTCTGCCAAGTTCATTATTTTCGGGAAGGGGATAAAATAATATTTGAGTGTTTTAACAAGCCCGCATCGCATATCAGAGTTCTTGCCCTTATGCGTAGTTATTTTAATAGTCATTTAGGCTAACGGTTTTCCTATGCTGGAAACTTGAACAATTTATATTTTTGTTAAATTAGGGTTATAACTTTGGATGTTTAGTTTTATTTTTATCTTTTTTAATTCGGATGTTTTTTTATGACCCTCGATATTTATTTTTATTGTTATGTTTATATTTATTATACTGTTTTCTTTATGGTATTTGTTTTGTCCGTGTAATATACATAAATAATTGTTACATGGTCTAAACTTATCTGGTATATTTGTAATGTGTTGCCATAATTTAATGGGTTAAACACTTCAAGATTTGCGAGTATATGAAACTTCATAAAAATCAAATGCATAAACTTTTTCATTTCTTATTTTGCTGTAATATATTATTAATATTGATGATTGATGATTTATTCCTTTATTCTTTTGTAGGGAAAAATTCGTAAGCTAACATGTTTACGATTTCTATATGTTGTATAAATTTGTAAATATATTTTACTTCCATCGGTACTTTTGTTGTAGTTGAAAAGTTGAATAACTTATATGTCTTAGCCTTTATTTTTAATATTTTTAATTTATTTATAATTTATACGTTTATATCCAAAACGTGCTAGCATAATTTAATGTGCTATTCACCCAAATCCTGTTCCTGTGTAGAAACATACATTTTTGTAACTAATTTTATTTTGTACATTGATTACTTATCATAACATGATATTATAGTTAATATTTGAAGTTATTTTTCAGAGTTCACTTACAACATGGAGTTTGCTGAGTTGAAGACATGAAGTTTTTTTTTTATTATTGTAAATAGAAATTGAGAGAGTATGTAATTTAGAATTCTGTATTGTGTAATTTATTTATTAATTTATTTATAAACAATAAATATTTATGTATTATTATTAGGTATCATTAATCATTGTTTATTTATTTTTATTAGTTATTTATTATTTATTAGTTATTTGTTATGTAATATTTATTTATTTTATTTATTTTTATTTCATTTTGTATAATTATATAGTCATTTAAGTATTGCCATTTTTTTATAGAATACCCGTGTTGTGCAGGGGTACAAGGTTATTAAAGATGAAATTAAAAACTAGACGGTCCTTTGGTGAGACTCATTGACACCTATGGACCTTTGAGACACACTCACCGTGGATATACATTATTAATTTCACTATTAGTATCAAAGAGTTACAAGAGAATTAATATAAAAGGCAAAATTAAAAAAATTCTCCATGTTTAACTCTTGCTTTTGAACTTTTACTTGATTTTCTCAACAGTGATCATCCTTAGCTCTTCTTCTTCAATATGCTACCTAGCAATGTTAGTCAACCTTTTCCAAAGATCATACTAAGAAATAATTTCCATCTCAAGAGGTCAATAATACTCAAAATCAAGAAAAGCTCAAAATTAAGAAAGCTAAACTCGAGATTTGGAATTGTGACAAGACACAAAAATTATCCAAAAATTATGACAAACAAGAAATTAAGGGCTATCAAGAAATTAGACACTCAAAGGAAGCACCTAAAGAATGACACTAGAATTACAAAAAGAAAAATTAAAGAATATCAATTATTTTTTTAATGGTGCACAAGAACCAATTTTTTTCTGGCCCAATCTGTTTGACCCAAATGTAAAAAACTGCTATTCTACTTTTCGCACCTCCAAAATTACTGCATCAAAATTCTTCAATTATAATTTTGCAGCCCAATTAATAGTGCAGCACGATTTTTAGCCCAAAAATGCTTCACTTTAACAAGATTTCAATGCACCAAAAATCACAACAATACACATGACTTGACCCATCTATTCACGTGCCACAATTTTCCATTCATCAAAGGATTTCAACAAATCATGGGCCCCACACTAAAAATTCCTCAAACCAGAATCACACTTTACCACTTACTGTTTCCATGTACTCACTCCAATTTCTAGCGGATCCCCAGCATTTTTACTCAAAACAGTGAATTTTGGCACTGTTCTTTCTCACACCATGTTGGTTTCCTTAGGTGACCTAGGATTTACTTTTAAAAATTAGAAGCAAACCACACTTACGGTTTCAGGACAGCTTCTTCCTGCACCTCCATGATTTCTTCTGGCACCTCCATAAAATTTTAAAATACCAAAATTGTCCTTCAGTAAAAAGATAAAAATGAAAATGTTGTTTGTCTGCGAGTGAAAAAAAAATTACTTCGTGTGTGGTGGTGGGGTGCAACGCTCAAGTGGTGGTGGTCCTTGAAGTGGTGTTGGAGGTGGTAGTGGAGGTGGTGCTTGAGAAGGTGGTAATGATCGTGGTGGTGTAGGCATTGTCACCGTTGGTGAGCTTGTCATTGTCATTCTCCAGTAAGCTCTTTTGCCTTAAATAATTGTTTCTGAATTAGTTAATCCAGTGGATCAATGAATCACACAATCCGGTGGATCAACGAATCACACACAATCCGGTGCCTAACTAAAACGTTCTGGATCAGATAACTCGTATGTATACCAAATCCAGAACCTACCAAAGTCACACTTTCGGATTGTGTAATCCGGTACCAAATGAACTATGGATTACACAATCCGAAAGTGATTTTAGAACCTTAAATATACCTTACAGATTACGTAATCCGGTACTCATTTTGCTATATAATCCGGTACTACCGGATTACATAATCCAAAACATTAAGTAGACAATGTCCATACTGGATTATGTAATTCAGAACATGTTGTAAACCTAGACCAGATTAGGTAATCCGGAATTACTTAAATACCTAAACTGAATTAAGTAATCCAAAATTACTTAAATACCTAAACCGAATTACGTAATCCGGGATTACTTTAAATTCTGAATTGTATCGGATTACATAATTCGGTGCCTATTACAAAAGAACATCACAAATGCGAAGAATGAGTACCGGATTACATAAGACTAGCACAAATGTGAATAGTGAGTACTGGATTACATCAGACCAGCAACACAAACGCAGGTTTCAAATACTTAAGCAATAATTCAAAATCAATAAAATTAAACTTACTAACCTGTCAATGAAGAGGGCACTTGTGAATGTGTGAGTGATGGAGAAGGTGAGGTTTAGAAAAGATGAGAAATTTGAGAGATGAAGAGAAGGAAAAACCTTAGAAGGAGGTGAGAGAGGGTGGTGCGGCGCTAGAAGGGAAAGAGAAGAGGCACGGTGAAATTGAAGTTAGGTTAAATGTTAAAGTGGGTTAAAATATTATTTTAATTTTTTAATATTTTTACTGAAGGGTATACTAGTAAATGTGTTTTTAGTATGGGGGTGGGAGAAGAAGTGATGGAGGTGCAGGAAGAAGCTGTTCGGTTTCAGCTCAACAAAAGCAATACAAAAGTAATTCACTAGTACAAAAATAAGAAAAGAGCGCTCCTTATTTAATGCGGCTTAGCCCTTAAACGCATTCGTAAAAAACGCGGTGGCATTTTTGAAATTAATTTGATTTACAAATGCGGTTATTCAAATAGCCGCATTTATAAATCAAAAAGCTTGATTTACAAATGCGGTTTTTACGTTTAGCCGCATTTGTAAATTCTTTTTACCCTAAAAATTTTATGCGCTCAACAGTTTCGTAGTTCATTCTCGTTTGTGCTCATCTCTCTTCTTCGTTTTTCTCTCGTTTGCGAACTTCTGCATTTTCGAAGGTACGTTATATTTCGTTTCCATTGCGCCTCAACTGCATTGAACTTCATTAATGGCTTTCGCTTTCCATATTGCTGCATTTGATCGAAGGTACTGTTCCATTGGCTTGCCGCTCCATCACTACTTCCGCCGCCGCTGCCGCTGTTCCTCTTTCTCCCCTTCCACTCTTCACCAACAACGTACCCACAAGGTTGGTTTTTTAATTTTTTAATTTTTTTTTTTGCATTTTTTGGATTTTGTTTTATGTATTATAATTTATTGTGTATTTTAAATTTTATATTATTTAGTATTTATTATATTTCGAATTTGTATGTTTTTTTATGTATTATAATTTGTATTTTTCAAAATTTATATTATTATAATTTATAATTTGAATTTGTATGTTTTTTTTATGTATTATGTAATTTATATTAAAATTTATATTATTTAGTAGTTAGTTGTTATTATATGTTATATTTAGCAATAATACGTTCTAGTATTGAGTCCGAGGGTGTTCGACCCTCGGCAAACGCGTGAAATAGAACACTAATATAAAAATTCTAATTACTCCAGAATATATAATATGGATAGAAATTGGATGAATTTTGTTCTTATAAGTGAGGAGTATGAAAGAGGAGTAGAAGAATTTATACAATTTGCACAACATAACGCGATTAATAGTGGTCATGATGGAGCAAAGATCAGGTGTCCGTGCGTTAATTGTTTGAATGGAATGATACTGAATGTTAATATAATGAGGGAGCACCTGCTATGTGATGAGTTTCTTCGATCTTATATAACTTGGACATGGCATGGTGAATTATTAAATTTATCACGTGTTTCCGTAACTGAAGAATACGTGGGGTCCACCATGGATGAAGTAGTACACGATGATGTAGATGATGATCGATTGGAAGACATGATTCGTGATGTAGGAGCTGAGTCTTTTGCAAAAGCACATGGATATGAAAGTATGTCAAGCGATGCAGAGACTCCATTGTATCCTGGATCAACTAACTTCACACGGTTGTCGGCGGTGTTAAGATTGATGAATTTGAAGGCAATAAATGGATGGACTGATAAAAGCTTCACGGAATTGCTTCAGTTGTTGAAGGATATGCTTCCAGAGGGAAATACTCTACCTAATCGTAATTATGAGGCCAAAAAGATTCTTTGTCTAATGGGTATGGAGTATAAAAAGATACATGCATGTCCTAATGATTGTATATTATATCGGAAAAATTTTAAATTGTTGAAAAGTTGTCTGAGGTGTGGGTTATCACGTTATAAGTTGAAACAAAAAGATGATGATACTATTGAAGATATAGAAAAGCATGTACCCCCAATGAAGATTATGTGGTATCTTCCCATCATTCCAAGGATGAAGCGTTTGTTTGCAAACCCAAACGATGTTAAGAATCTTAGATGGCATGTAGATGAGAGGAAGTGTGATGGCATGTACCGACATCCAGCTAATTCTATTCAGTGGAAGAAATTTGATGATGAGTTTCCAGAGTTTGGTAAAGAATCAAGAAATATCCGACTTGGTTTAGCTACAGACGGAATGAATCTGTTTGGTAATATGAGTACAAATCACAGTTCATGGCCTGTTTTACTAGTTATTTACAACTTACCTCCTAGATTGTGCATGAAGCGAAAATACATGATGTTGTCTATGATGATATCCGGTCCGAAACAACCAGGGAATGATATTGATGTATATCTAAGTGCTCTAATTAAAGATTTGAAGTTAATGTGGGACCACGATGTTGAAGTATTTGACAAATTTGCTAATGAAACTTTCAAGCTTCATGCCATGTTATTTTGCACCATCAATGACTTTCCGGCATATGGTAACTTATCATGTTATAGTGTTAAGGGTCATAAAGCATGTCCAATATGCAAAGAAGACACTGCTGTTGGGTTTAATAGTGCCAAAGTTCAAGAGGGGGGGTGAATTGACCTTTTAAAACTTTCTCGCAGAAACAATGTTTAACCCAGTTTTACAGAAAATAAATCGATTTATGTGAAAATGAACAGATTTATTTCAGCACTGTTTTTGTTTGAAACGCTTTTAATACAGCAAGGTTAATCACAAGACTATGCAGATAGATTTTCCAGATGCACACACACAGATATCAGATTGAAAAACAGTGAAACACCAAAACAGCAAACTTCAGTTTCAAGCAAGTGATTAAGGTTCAATTGATAGCATGCTAGTTAATTGAGTGACCTTTGCAAACAACCTGTTCCAATGGCTTTTAACAGACTATGAGTGTTCTTCTTGATTTCAAGCAATTTTCAAGAAATTAAGAACAATGAATCACAGAATAGCAAGCTTTAACTTTAAGCAATTGTTTAAGGTTCAATTACTAGCATTGACAGTTTCTTGTGCAACCTATCACAGTCAATCTGTTCCAATGGCTTTTAGCAGATTTTATATGTTCTTATCAGATTAAAACAACTTTTTCAGAAATCAATAACAGTATGCACAGTGCCCAGAAAGAACAGATTTATTTTCAATTAAACAGATTTATTTCTTTGCTGTTTTATCAATTATGCAGAAACGAAATTGCAGAGAGTGAGAGAGAATGAACACAAGCAATTATACTGGTTCACTCAACCTGAGCTACATCCAGTCTTCACCAACAACAGGTGGAAATCACTAACACACAGTACAACCAAGTACAATTCCCACTGTTCTTGAAACCTACAAGAACTTAGGTACTCTTGCTGAAAAAACCTATTTCAGCATACACACACCCACTCTTCAAGAACACCTATCAAGAAGAGTGTTTAACCAAACTATTACAAGAAAGAGATGTGAAACGACTACACCTGATTGAGGATACACAGATCTGCCTTAAACCAGTAGGCAAGATTGCTAGAACAGTAGCTGCACCTCACACCAAGCTTTTGGAACCAAACCAAGAACAAGCACTTTGTGATTTTTGAAATCTTTGAAGAACAAATGCTAATCCTTTGAAAACACTTAACTCTCTGCTGTCAAAACTTGTTTTTGCAAATGTATGAATTGTTTGAATCGTTGTTAAACTCAGAAAACAAGTTTGCATTTTATAGAAAGCCAGCTTATAACAGAATTTTGAAAAACAATTAAAGCTGTTATAAAATGAACAGATTGAAAATAAAATAAACTGATTTATTTTCAAAAACAGTTAGAGAATCTGTTAAGTGGGGAGACTTAGTCAACCATTCTGGTGCTGAGATAAAATTGAAAAACGTTTAAGCTTGACATGGCACCAGAGGCAAAAAGAATCTATTCATTTACAGATGAACAGATTTATTTTTCAAAACGAAAACAGAGAAAGTTTAACTATTTGAAACTCAGTCGTTTTGAAAAGAAGAAGACTTAGTCAAAATACCTGATGCACAAAATCAAATTTTTACAAGACTTTAGCCAAGGCATCAGTGAAGAAAATGAATCTGTTTATTTAGAAAAGAACAGATTTATTTTTATGCAGTAAACGTGTTTTTGTGTAAAACATGTGAAAAACAGTTTAAGAAAACTTATGCTTGTTCTTAACACATGGCCAGTGGTTATGAGGTGAGTTACTCAGCAAAAAGCCCACTCTTAGACAACCTCTAAGCACTAACTAAGACATACTTAAAGCAAAGCAACAATACACATGAAATGTACATAAAAGTCTTCATCAAACACAACATATAGGTCTTCATCAAACACAATCTTGAAGGGGCAGCAACCATCTTCAACAACTGCTTCCCAACAATTTAAACATGCAAGGAAAACAGTATATCTTCGGCATCGGAGGTTTCTTAGAAGTCATCATCTTTACCGAAGGTTGAAAAAAGCCATTAATCGACACCAAGAGGGTAGTGGTCCACCAACTCCATTAACCGGTGTTGAGGTTTACGAAAAGGTAAATAACATAGACCACACCTTCGGTAAGTAAAAAGAAAAGTCATCTATGACAAATATTTGGAAGAAGAAATCAATCTTCTTTGATCTTCCGTACTGGTCGAGGTTAGAAGTCAGACATTGTATAGATGTAATGCATGTTGAGAAGAATGTGTGTGATAGCTTAATTGGTACACTTCTTAACATTAACGAGAAGACGAAGGATGGTTTAAATGCTCGTTTAGATTTGATTGAGATGAACATACGCGGCGAGTTGGCACCCATAGAAATGGGTAAGCGTACATATTTGCCCCCAGCCTGTTACACAATGTCAAAAGATGAAAATATTAGTTTTTGTCAATGTCTAAAGGGTGTGTGAAAGTGCCACAAGGACATTCCTCAAATGTGAAGAGCCTAGTGTCAATGCAAGATTTGAAGTTAATTGGGTTGAAGTCTCATGATTGTCACATCTTGATGCAACAGTTGTTGCCGGTAGCTATCCGTGGGATCTTACCAAAAAATGTTAGACATACCATAACCCGTTTGTGCTCATTCTTCTCTTCCATCTGTTGTAAAGTCATTGATCCCTTAAAACTAGATGAACTTCAAAATGAAATTGTTGTTATCTTGTGTGAATTGAAGATGTTTTTTCCTCTGTCTTTTTTGACATCATGGTTCATCTAGTGGTGCATCTGGTAAGAGAGGTTAGATTGTGTGGACCAGTGTACTTAAGATGGATGTATCCTGTTGAGCGGTATATGAAAATTTTGAAAGGTTATGTGAAAAATCATTATCGTCCAGAGGCTTCAATGATTGAAAGGTACATATCTGAAGAAAGTATTGAATTTTGTTCAGAGTACATGACAAAAGCAAATCCAATAGGTGTTCCAGCTAATTCATGGCACCACAGGCGTTCTACAAGTAAATGTTTACGTGGTGTGAATATTGTAAGCAAATCTCGATCAGAAGTCTTGCAAGCACATTTGTACATATTGAATAACACAGATGAAGTTATACCTTACATAGAAGCTCATAAAGCCATTGTGAAGGCAAATAACCCAAGACAAGTAGAGAAATGGGTCTTGATGGAACATAATAGAACTTTCATGCCTTGGTTTAAAGACGAGGTGTCCAAGGATTCAACGGCATCAGAGACCTTGACCTGGTTGGCTGCTGGATTGAAGTTTGATGTCATCTCATGTACAGCGTACAAAGTGAATAGTTGTATATTTTACATGAAGTCCATGGATGAAAATAGTACAGTTCAAAATTCTGGTGTTACTCTTGAAGCCGAGTCAATGCAGTTTTTGACTTCGAAAGATACAAATCCAGTACTTGGATCAATGGCATACTATGGGTTTATAGAAGAGATATGGGAGGTTGACTACACTAAGTTTTCCGTTCCAGTTTTCAAGTGTAAATGGGTTGACAATAAAAGTGGGGTTAAAATTGATGATTCAGGATTCACACTAGTGGACTTTCGAAAGATAGGGTATTGAGATGAGCCATTTATAATGGTTCAACAAGCATCTCAAGTTTTCCACGTGAAAGATCCTACGTCAGAACATTGGTATGTCGTTTTACACGGCAAAAAACAAAGGGAGGCCATAGATGATATTGAAAATGGTGACCCTCGTTCATTCACACCAATGATAATTAATAAAGATGACAATGTACTTGATAATGTACATGCAACCCGTAAAGACCACAATGAAGGAATTTACATATGAACTTTCAACCCCCATGCAACCTGTAAATAAGCATTTTAGATTTAGAATTTTATGTATTATTTTTATAAGATTTTAATTCGATGCAGATTAACTAATGTTTGTTACCTAATTTTTTTAACAGAGACATGGATGACGATCAAACCCCACTCAAACCTCGATCCGGACGAGGCAACAGAGGACCTACTAGATTGAAGCGTCTCGCATTGAGAGGTGCTGCTGGTGAGAAGACACGTGTTGACATTGACGTCAACACTGGAGTGGCTTTTGATCCTAAAGCATATGAGTTTATGAGCTATCTTGGAGTTGTTTCTCGTGAGAGGCTCTCCATTCTGATTAATTCATGGGATGAGGTGTCAGAGGTCGACCGGAACATGATCGGGGAGGATGTTCTGGTAAGCTTTACATTTTGATATAATGCTTTTTAATATTCATTGATTAATTTTAATTTGCTGATGTTATTTTGCAGGTAAACTTTGAAATTCCTGATGTGGAACCGCTTCGATCAAAGATTATATCCAATATCGGACTCAAATTTTGTACCTTTATGTCAAGACTGACTTCGAGATACGTTTTTGGCGACCTTAAAGACGAAAATCCATGTTTAAAGTACAAACATATTGATGAAGAGACATTGCGTCTTTTTAAAGAAAACCGTCAAAATGAGGCTTGGATGGTAAGAGAAGTAACTTAACTTTTTTTTGTTTATATAACATTAATAAGTTTATCTTATTTACTTCACTTTGTTTATTTCAATTATGACAGGATCTTCGGAAGAAAGCTTAAGAGATAGCTTTGAAGAATGTTACCCCGCACATTATGTCTCGTTCGGGGTATCGAAAACTTGAGCAAGCACTGATGGTGGAAAAGGAGCAATCTAAACAGGGGACGTTGTCTGAGAATGTGGAAACAGAGGTCACTTCTCCTCCATCACCACCTTTTTGCCATGTAAAATGGAAGAGTGCCCGAATTACAAAGTCGGGTGCACCAAGTTCTGAGCAATCCGGGGTTATCATCGAAAAAATTGTAAGCTATTTTTGTTATTTTCATTTATTTTAAAGCATTAATTATATTAAAAACTGATATTATTTTTGTCTCTTGCAGGATTCCTTGTAAATTTGTTGCTGAAGGTCGTCACGATATCCTGGTTGAAGCAATTGGACGACCTGAGCACTGTGGTCGTGTTCGTGCAGCTGGACAAGGGGTCGGAATTAAACTATATTTTGGAGTTTCATAACGAAAGTCATCCTCCTCCTCCAAAGAGAACGAAACTCAAATGAAGACTAAGATACGTGAAGAATTAATGGAGGAGATGAGAAAGGAGACTGATTTGATGTGGCTACAGATGAAAAGGGAGAATGATCGAATGCGACAAGAGTTTCTATCGCAACAACTTTGTGTTGAGCCGATTGAACCCCTTGTTAGTCCCACTCCCAAGAGCACAAAGGGGAGTTGTGCGACTCCTCCAACATCATGGGATGATATCAATGGGCAGACGAAGGATTGTGAGCTACTGGTAGTGGGCGGCAAACTTCCTCGGGTGGTGGCCCTTGGAAAAGTCTATCAAGACGCCACCACCTTACATAACGTTCCTCTCTCCCCTGATGTGGCGAAGGCAACAGTTGAAAAAGTACAATTTCCTGATGCTCGTGTTCCACTATCTTCAGATGAGGTAACCATTGTGGCCGATGCATTTCAGACATTCGTTGCCTGGCCCAGAGACCTCATTCGATTTATGCCCGAACCTCATGTAATAATTTCATTTCATTATATTATTTTTTATTTATATTTATATATTACATATAATTTAATACAAATGTTCTTTATCTTGTAGAAACCTTTTCGGCCACCAAGTCCGGAGAAGAAACGTGAGGTTCCAATTGACGATCCTATAGCTTCATTAGGTCTCATTGCTAGTCAGATTGGCAATGAAACTTTTCCAGTTCCGTGGGATGATACATTTTTTCAAATAAACACTGAACTGCCACTGATGATGTACAACACAGATTTATCAGAATTTATATCTGGGAATCAGGAGCTCAATATAAGTATAATTCAATTTTTTATGATGTAAGTATCTTTACCTATTATTCAATGTACTTTATGTTAAATTATTATTGATTATGCTTTAACTAAAAACTTGTAGGTTTTTGCATAGAGTCTGTATCACTGAGGGGAAGGAAAATATGTATGGATTCCTAGATCCTGTATATACTAATCCGGTTGGACCAAAGTCATCTGAGACTCAAGCATACATCACTAACACCCTGGAAAAAGAGGGAAAAAAAATTATTTATGCCCTTATATTAATGAGTAGGTTTAATTATATGTCATCAATTATTATTATTTCATGTTTTAAATATTTACTAACTCTTTTCATGGATGATATAGGCATCATTGGCATTTACTTGTCTTATCAATGGTTGATAAGACTGTTGTGTGGTTCTGTTCCCTACACAAGAAGATTCCCACAAAATTTAAGGATATCAATGATACGTAAGTACATTATAAACTTAACTTTGTATATGTTACTAATTAACCATAGTTCATGGCGTGGATATAACATCCTAAAAGGTCGATCCAGTTCAAATAATTTGAACTAGATAAGAATAAAGATTTGTAATTTTTTTCTTTCTCTATTATCATTGTTTATCAATATACTAACATATTACTTTTTATTGAATTATAGTGTAATAAACAACCAGGAAGCTGTGAGTGTGGCTATTACATTATGCAATGGATGATTACCATTATAAGACTAGGTGTTAAAATTGGTTGGAAAGAGGTAATAACATGATATGTTAAATCATTTTTATAATTCTTGAACATATATATATATATATATATATATATATATATATATATATATATATATAGAGAGAGAGAGAGAGAGAGAGAGAGATAAACTAATTTATGTCAACTATATTTTGCAATGCAGTTATTCACGGACGAAACACCAATGAATTCGGAAGGCATTTCATGTCAGAGATTCTTGGTCCACATATTTCATAAATTTTTATAACTCTAGGATAGCTGATCAATAGTGTAGGTTTTATATGTAATTTGATTACTATTGTAAATGTACATTTTGATTCTCTCAATTTATCTCTATATTTTTGTATTTGTCTGGCTGGGTTTGATCATTATGCAGGTTAATTTATATGGTTTAGGGACAATACGAATTGAACTTTAAAAAAAAAACACTATATACAAATGCGGTTATTTACCAAATTCACATTTGTAAATCAAAAAACAAGATTTACGAATGCGGCTTTGGTAAATAACCGCATTTGTAAATGTGATTTACGAATGCGACTATTTACCAAAGTCGCATTCGTAAATCTTAAACCCCTAAAACCCCAGCTCATTCAGAAGAATATACGAATGCGGTTATTTCAAATAACCGCATTCGTAAATCGCATTTACAAATGCGGCTCTATAGCCGCATTTGTATTTCTCTTATTTACGACTGCGTGTTGATCAAATGCGGTTCTATAGCCGCATTTGATTATCCTTTTTGCGCTAGTGATTGTTGGCACCATGGATCCCAATGTCAAACTTCTACCAAATTAGGGGGAGCCTCTTTCAGATCTTGAGAAGTACAAAAGATTAGTTGGAAAATTGAACTATCTCACGGTTACTCGTCCTAATGTTTCCTTTACACTCAGTGTGGTGAGTCAATTTCTTAATTCTCCATGTGAAGACCATTAGAATGTAGTCATTCGTATACTGAAGTACATTAAAGGCTCTCTAGGAAAAGGTTTTTTTATATGGTCACAATAACCATACTAAAGTCGTTTGTTATTCAGTTGCTGATTGGGCAGGATCTCCATCTGATAAAAGATCAACTTCCGGTTATTGTGTCTCTATTGGTGATAACTTAATCTCTTGGAAGAGCAAGAAACAAAGTGTTGTGGTGAGATCTAGTGCAGAAGCATAATTAGACATATTTTTATACACCGCTTCAACAAAAGATTTTGCTCCCACATCACGAATCATGTCCTCTAATATGTCATCCATTGCCAAATCAACAAACTCCTCGATTCAACGCACACTTGGCAAGTGTAACAATTCACCATGTCAAGACTATGTTGTATAATTTTTAAAAAATCCATCACATAAAAGATGTTCTCTAATTTCAGAAACATTCAATATCATTCCATTCAAACAATTAACACAAGGACATCTCATTCTTATTTTGTTATGATTATTATCGAAATTACGTTGTGCAAATTTATGAATTCTTCCATGCCTCTCTTGTATGCATCACTTATACGTGATAAATTAATCCAACTCCGATCCATTTAAGTAGTAGATCTTTAAGTGAACAAATATAATAACCAAATTGAGAAAAACATAACATAAAATGGTAATTTCATAAAATCTATAAAAAAAATTGTCGAAGGTCTGATACCCCCAGACTCAGTCTCAACGTGTTCAATATATACAAATACACACATATTTATTTTCAAATTAATTAAATAAAACAACAAAGTAAAAAGTAATTTTAAAAAACTATCTTTAAAAATATAACCTTAAAACTAACCTTAAGGAGGAGAGAGGAGGCAGTGATGCGGTGTGGTGACTTGGTGCAGTGCGACAACGACAGTGGAGGTGCGTAGTGCAGGCTGGCCAATGTGGTCGTGGTAGGTGCGATCATGGCAAGGAGCACGGAGGTCGCGGTAGGGAGCATGGAGGTCATCGTAGAGAGGGGGTTTCGCGCATCGAGAGAGGTTTTTGTGCAGAAAGGTCACCGCAGAGGTGGTGCTGGGTGGCGTGGAGCCGGCGGGTTGGGTAGCCCGCAATCAGCTAGGCTGTTTGAGCGGCGTTGGATGGTGAGAGTGAGAGTGAAAAAACACTGAAGTGAGGTCTCATGGGAACAAAATCTATAATAAATGACTTTTTAACGATGTTCCCGCCTAACTGTCGTTATTTCCCACTTTACACACTTTTAACGACGATTCATTGGACATCATCATAGTTTACACAGGTTTTTAACGACAGTTCTTTTATAAACTGTCATGCAATCTTTATTTGTAACTTTTAACGACGATGGTGACCGTCATTAAAAGGATTCAAATAATTACAAAAATTATTACCGCTTTTTTTTCCATAAGGATTTGTTAAAAATATTGTTATTTAGGATTGTCGTTGGCATATTTTGTACTACTATAAAATATTCCAACATTTCTAAGTCTTGATGGATCATATTAATTTTTTCACAATCTTCAAGGGAATAATTGGATTCATGCTTGAACCATACATCCAACACAAATCATGGAGCTAGTTGAAAATAAAATAGTTAGGTATGACGTGTGGATATAGTATATAATGTATTTTACAATGGCCTATTTAGGGTTTTAGAATGAGGCAACTTTAATTGCAAGCGCTGTTTGTGACGGGAAAGGTTTAGAACATTTTGTATTTATTTATTTTTCTACCCAGAGATCGATTTTTAATGTTTGGATTGGAAACTGTAATAAATAAACTGCCACCGACTTGAGTATCCGATGTATTTAACATCTAAAATACAGGACAAAGACTTAAAGACAGTAATATATTTATGTATTCGTTTTTTAAGCTAGTGTTAGAATTTTAGTTCTATGAATTTTGTATTAAAATATTTTATTAACTATACCATATTACTAAAGCAAAATTTAACTTCTAATGTTAGAACAGTAATTACATGCATGTCTAAGTTTTTATCGTAAATAATATTAAACCAAAAAGGGGAATGATGATAGCTGTAAATTAATTAAATATTTTTGAGTCGAAAGAACAAATTGAATTCTTAGAAGCTCGGCACAGTGTTTGATTACAGGTAGAATCACATGCCATATACGCAGAAAGACACAGATGAACAGTTAAACTAAGTAAAACTTACTGTAATTAGTTAATGAAAATAAAGAAAATTAACTAAAACTGCTAGTGACTAATAATTAAATGGATTTTCCCCATGTTCTCTATTATTAATGCAACGTACAAACAAGCACTAAAAAGGGGAAGGGTGAGGTCTGATGGTCGTTCTGGAGTCTGGAAGCGATGTTTGGCAGAATGTTTGCTGGATTTGTTGAGCGAGTTCTTCGGCACTGAGTTGGCATTCAATTCCAATCTACAAAGGACAGATTTAAGAAACTATAGTTATTAATGGACCACAGTTAGCACGTAAATAGCATGCATACATAATCAGTTATTTAGCTATCATGAAATTAATAATTTCATTGGGTAGGTCCCTATTTAAAACCACTGACAATAAAATATTTTTTTTTCTCCAAAATAAAGAAAATGCCTGCCAGATGCCATGATACATCACACGTCCCTGGCGTCTCAAACAAATCCAGAGAAAATGGTACTGGATGTACTGCGTATCATTGTTTATTACAGATCACAGTAGTTATGTACTTCACTGTAGAGTACTAACCAAAAACATAATTACTATATCATCATGCTAATATTTTTTAGATTTTTCTATAGGGGGTAGGCTTATGCCAGTGTAGCTTCTATCTATCACTCTCGGCGTGAGGGGTGTGTTGGAAATCCCACATCGACTAGAGATTAGAGCCTTTCATTGTATATATGTGGGTGCAATCCTCACTCCATCGAGCCGGTTTTATGGGGTTGAGTTAGGCTTAAAGTCCACTTCGTAATAAGTGGGTTACTTGATTTGGCATGCTTTGTGAGATTTCAAATAGTTAGAACTACAAATCTAAACCGTCTAAATCAAGAACCAAGATGTGGGTTCAGGGAACAAAAACATCACTGAGACGCTGTCAAAACCTATCCTCATCTGTGAAAAAGGACTTAAAGAAAGAGACAGGGTTTAATAATCTCAAGCAACAACAAAGTCAGGCAAAAATAGTTAATTAAATTTGAGCCAATGCTTGGTAGCTAGCTTTCAAAGATAGCAAAATTTTGGACATCTATACAAAATAAAAGAAAGAAAGAAGAAAAAAACTTCATGCATGGCATTTCATCTTCTTCTTTTTTTTTCTCTAAATTATGTTCATTAGTTTATATTGGATTTAGTCTACTTTTTAAAAAAATAATTACTTCTTTTAATCAGTTTTACAAAGGCCGGAACATTAAAAAAAATCTAGAAAGAATATATCTATACTGGGTAAACTCAACTTATATTTCGTACAAATGATAAAAACTGTTTTGTGGAATATTAATCCTAGTAGATATGTAGTGCTTAAAGAAACTACCATACAATTTGTTGTTAGTATAAGCATTAGGCATAATATTAACTTAAGATATCAATAAAACAGTAGGCACCATCTATGTACATATCACAGTTACCTTAATAGTGAATGAGTTGATCATGGTTTCATCAGCAATGCTGATATTCACATGGAGGATTTCGAGTGGTAGGTCTTCAAGAGCTGATATTATTCTCAGAGCCTGTCCAGGAATTGGTGGTGAAACTGTCTTCAGAAGAACATGTGGACCTGAAAACTTGACCTCGACATCGGCAATAACAGACTTGGAGTTTGCAACAAGCTCGTTGATATTGTCGTTGATGGAAGAAGAAGCTGAAGAAGTGGGAGAGTTGGCTATAGTTGGGGAGAGGTAACCTGGTTGCAACCTGGGCTTGTAAGGGCTGCCAGGCTGTGGAGTCCTTGGACTAATGGGCAGGTTTATTCTAGGGCTCAAGGGTGGTTTTCTAGGACTTAGTGGTGAAGGCCTTGTGCTTGAAATTAGCCTAGGGCTTAGTACATCACTGTAAAGTTTTCTTTGTTTCTTTGCGTCTAGGCATTGCTGCAGCTGTTGCAACTCCTTGATGTAATCAACCACACCTTCAATTATTGATGCTTGGTCTCCCTATATCATATTGGAACTTCAAGTTACAGTACATGAAATCACAATGTACACAAGCTAACAAGGATAAAATTTTCAATATACGTATCTAAGCATACCGTACACCAACGCCTACTATTCCTTTCTATCTTTCTCTTCCTACCGTGAAACGTTAAAAAAAATATACACTCACTACACAACCCAAAATATTCTTATTTTAAATTTTTTTTATATTTTAATATAAATTATAAATATATTATTATATTATTATATTATTAAAATAGATTGCAAGGTGGGAGTGTTTTGTTTTATATGGTATTAAATTAAACTTTTCCTTATAGTATCTACACTTCTCTCTCTTTCTTTAGGAAAAAGTTATACTTTTATCCACTTTTAACAAAAAAGAATGTAATAAAAAGTAATTTGTAATTAAATAATATAAAAATAATTAAAATAATAGTATTAGGAGTTGTTGATGAATGTAGAAAAAGAATGGATTGTCTGCTTTTAGTTGTCATGTAGTGTTGGGTGTCATATTGATTATTCCGTGTATTACTTTTGGATACACTACTAGCGGATGAAACAAGTCTTTTTGTAACTTCTCTTACACTTTAGTAATATATTTATAGATGATGATTGCTTATAAAAAAAGTTGAATTAAAAAAAATACAAGAGATAAAGAACGAAACATTCACAGTTACCGTGGGTCACCCTGTCAACATTTGCATAATACAAAATCCTAAAAAATACATAGGTAGTTAGTTCAGTTAGTTAATGTTGTCTATGTCAAGGAGATTTCGTGTAAAACAAAGTCCGGAATGCAAACTTATGAACTAAATTAAGGTTATAAATGGATTATTATCATTCATATAAAATCGACGGAAGTTTCTAGAATTTGAATATGTGAGTGATGTATAAATAATTAAGCGATAATTAAGACTTAATTACCCGTTTGACATAGAAGGAAGGCACAAGTGACCTCAATACGGAGAAGTTCTCATTCATTTGCTTCCTGCGGTTGCGCTCCACTGTTATATGAGACACCTTCGGTGGTTCCTCTAGCAAGGTGGGGTGAAGCTTTTTTGTCTTGCTTTTGGGTGAGATTTCAGGCTCTGTTTCAGAATGTTGTGGAGCACTTAAAGATATGGAGACCTTTTGGGACTCCATAGTTGAGTTTTGCTCGTTTTCTTTTGAAGTTGGGAAAACAACAGCTTCATTGTTGATGGGGGGGAAATGTTTCAAGTCTTGTAGGCTCTCCAAAATGGAAAGGAGGTCCCATCCATCAAAGTCAGTGTCCCGAAACTCCGTTTCTTGGAAAATATCAAATAAGCTGTCATCTATTAATGGACTTTTCTGTGATTCCATTTCTCGTAATTTGAAGAGTAACGGGATATGAAGTACGAGAAAATGGAATGAGTGGGGGAAGAGAAAATTTCTGAAGTTTTGGATTAAGAAAACGTTGGAAAGCAATAGATAAAGAGGAAAGGGTAGATACTAGTTATGGTGTGAGGTTGAAAAGCGAGTAAAACGAGAGGTACCTTGGTAGTGATGTGAAAGAGACTAAAGCCTCACCATCAAGGTGTCAACTACTACTCTACCAGTACTACTGAATGAATATATGGTTTTGTAAATGGTGAGAGATAGGATCTCAAGGCAGTGTTGTGGTGCACTGAATCTTATGGCAGCAGGCAGTGCAGAAATGGAGTACCAGACGAAAGCGGTTTTCAAAACTTAAAATTACAATTAATATTGAGAGACGTTAGAAGGAAAGAGGGGAATGGAGATACATTGCAGAAATATAAGGGTTTCATATAGTGCTAGCTGTAATGCTGGAAATATTAAAACTGCCTGCAAAATTAAAATAGATCTTGTCCTTGGGTTACAACTATTTCTTTTAGAATTTTGTTAAAAATGTATTGCTTTTACTGAAAGTTATAGCTAAAAATTCATTACCAATATTTTATATTATGTTTATTATACAAAATTATGCTTTAAATTCTTTTTAATGATATATATATATATATATATATAATTAGCACTGTGATGAACTAGTTATTTTAGCCTGCAGAAAAGGACTGCTAGAGGGAAGAGATAAGAAGGGCATAAATCGCCAATAAATGTACCGTTTTACAATTAGCAGCAAAGGAGGCAGAGGGCGAGGATCATAGCGTATCATTAAAACTGCCATCCATAAATACTTCTACTACCATTCATTAATACTGCAGGAACTGTTTAAACTTTTTTTGAAATGTTCTGTTATTCGATGTTTAAAACTTGTTTATAAAATTTTATCTTGGATGTATGATATATATATATATATATATATATATATATATATATATATATATATATATAATTTTGGACCAAAAGGCGGGTCATGAACTCGGTTCGGATAGTCGTAGTCAGCTTGAAAAAGATAATTAAAATGGGATACTATGATTGGTTATAATACATATGTTTATTAAAAAAAATTGTTGGATATAAAGTAGTTTAACACCTGAGAATAAAGGTGCATGTAAACAGAATGTTCTACTGTTGTTAGCACCTGAGAATAAAGGTGCACGTAAGCATAATTTTTTTTGTTATATATGATTAATTATATGCTTTTGTTGAGATTATGCTCTCATTAGTGAAAACTGTTGAAGGGATATCTATAAAAGGAGCTTGAGACCCCAAGTAAAGGTACGCTATTTTTGAATACTTGAGACTAAAACTGATTTGATATTTTAAATGCTCTTACTGACTTGATTGTTGGTGTGTGATCAACACGTAAATTCCCCTTGGTCCCAGTGGATCAGCATCTCGGATCACTAATTAGAGACAAGTTAGAAGAGAAGCTCACCCATTCAGTCCGTTCGAGGTCAGTAGGAGAGAACAATTGGCACCCGTCGTGGGGCCTGATAAAACCTTATCCCATCCACATTTACCACCGAGCCTTCCGTCGTGATGAGAAACACAAGGCAAGGCCTGTTGGGATCGAAAGGAAGCGATGCCCATGCCTTACAACAACTCATGTAAGCCATGAGGACCCTCCAAGAGGTGAACGAAGAATATCGACGAGAGCAAGAGCGAATCCAAGAAGAAACCAAGGTCGAGCAGGAGGCTACGAGCAGAAGCCCAAGCTGAGCAAGAACTCCTGCAAGATCGTATGATGACAGAAATCGAGGCCTCTCGGATAGCTACGGAGGAACACTCGCAAACCTATGAGGAGTTGCCCAAAACCAATAAGGAATTGCGAAAGAGCCTGCATCGACATGGCCGACATTGCACTAGGGGACGATCTCTGAATTTGTCATCAAGAGATGACCCAAGCCATTCTCGCAGGAAATCATGGATCACACCAAAAATCGCCTTTTTCTTAGGAGTAGAAGACCCTGAAAATCATCTCACGGCAATCAAGGCTCAAATTATCATCTCTAGAGGATCAGATGTCATCCGACGTAAGATGCTCACGGGTACTTTTACAGGTACAACCCTACAATGGCTCAGTGAAATTTCATATGGTCACGTCACCTCTTTCCCTCAGTTCTCTAGGATGTTTAAAAAACAGTTATCGGCCAACAAGGTCAAACACCCGAGGTTGTACAATCTTTTCAACATTAGACAAAGGGAGGGAAAGGCATTGAAAGATTATCTAAATAGGTTTTGTGCGATCACGGTAAGGCTTCAAACACATGATGAAGAAATGATGGTCGTTGCCTTCATACAAGGGATGACAACAAAACCGTTCAGCGATTTGTTAATCAGGAATCCAACGGAGACACTCTCCGAAGTACATGAATGAGTCATCACCCACATCGAGGCGGAAGAGGCCGTACTCAGGAGGAATGGCAGCTCGCGCTCAAAGCAGCCTAGGCTTAAGGAGAGCAACCGAGATTGGTCCCTAAGGGTCAATGAAACCTCTACCAAGAAGAGAACAGACTCGAGGTATGTCCCATATCTAGCCAAGAGAGATGAATCCAAGACGAAGGTCGGTGAAGGGTCAGCAACCAAACCCAAATTTCGAGTATCCTATAAAGAGCTCTTGAGCATGCTAGGGATAGCAGATAAGCTCCCAGAAGACAAATCGGTTATTGGGATCGCGAAGAGATGCTTGGTGCGAATTCCACTGAGCATTTGGGCACAATGTCGAACGATGCATAACCTTAGGTTTCCAACTGGCTAGCCAGGTCAAATAACGTTGTGCAAGATACACGTTGGTCGCCCAAAAGCTTTTCAGAAAAGGAAATCATGAAGGCATATGCTAGAACCATTCAGAAGCCAGAACGATGCCAACAAAGGTCCTTAGAGCCGGATACTATTGGTCAACCATACAAAGTGACTTGTCGGTTATGTCAAAAATGTCTCAAGTCTCAAGAGCATGACACACTATCACTCCTCAAGCTGGGGACGCTACATACGTAATGTCCCCATGGTCATTCGTCATATGAGGAATGTTCATAGTTGGTCCATTCAGCCCAGGCAAGGGGCAATCCAAGTTTTTGTTGGTGGGAGTCGGCAACTTCACAACATGGATCGAGGTCGAGCCTCTTACATCAATCTCCACCAAAAATGTGCAAAAATCCCCACACAATCATATCTGACAATGGGCGGCAATTCATCGAGCGAGGGTTGAATACTTTTTATGAAGGGCTTGACATAAAATCAATAACCAGCTTGGTGGAGCACCCACAAACGAACAGACAACCAAAGGCGGCCAACAACGTCATACTGAATGAACTCAAGAAATGACTCAAGTCAGCCAAGGGGCAGTGGATCGTAGAATTGTTGGAGGTCCTTTGGGCATAACCAAGCACGCAAGAAACCACGTATAACCTGACGTACATGACCAAGGCAATGATCTCGTACGAAATAGGGGAACCTTCCTTATGAAGGCAAATTTTTGACCTAAACTTATCCTTGAGGAGGGTTTTTAGTCGATAAGGTTTTAAAGAGACATTTATCAAATACCGTTATTTCAACTAAATTTAAATTAAAGCTAAACACTGGAAACTATCACCATCAGGTTCAGCTCGATCAAGGAAGCTTTGCCTTAACATGGCAATCCCTCTCGATGCCCCAGAATCGGCTCGGTCAAGGAAGTTTTGTCTTAACACAACAATCCCTCCTGATGCCCCCAGAATCGACTCAGCCAAATGTGTATCAACTTGGTCGGTAAACTATTACCACGATGTTATTAGTAACATTTCCACCCAATACTTATTCATTTAATATTTGATAGTTAACCGACCAAATGCCATTTATTATATAATTGTCTACTCGACGTAATGTTCGACAAAATAAGTACTTGTGCAAAACCAAAAGATGGATGAAAAAACATGTTATATTGCCAAAAAGAAGGAAGGGGCCACATCTTAGCCCTAAGGAGAAGCAAAATAAAAGATGTTGAAGCCTAAGACCTAATTATCTTCATCTTCAACAACTTCGATGTTGATGCTTGCAACGACCCCGACCAAGGGAATCTCTTTGAAGAGGACCTGTTGGCACTCATTGACGTCTTTATTCACGTCAAACTCACCCTTAAAGGCGGGATCATGATAGAGAACTTAGGCTTGTCAAACGGTTTGCTGAAAGCTCCACTCATACAAGCCAAGAATATTGTTCTAAATATTGGTGAGCACCGCCTCGATCGATGCCTTCTCGATCTCAACAGTCGCCTTCTTAGACACAACCCCGTCCTAGCTTAGCTTTAAGGCGCTCAACTGGGCCTCACACTCCTTTAATTCGATAGCCCAACATTGCTCCTTCTCCTCGAGGTAAGCACACCCCGACTTTGTCTGACACAACTTGACGTCGTACTTGTTTATCTTTGCTTCAAAGCCTAAGTTGGCCTCTAGTGCCAACTTCAGTGAGCTAGTAGTTTGTGAGATCGTGCTCGAGTTGAGAGATCTCCTCGACAGCCTGTTGATCGAGCTCATCACCAACCAACCTTGTCAGCACCAAGGCCCGAGCTTGCAACTAAATGCAAGTCGATTTCAAATCGTGGCAAGGTGTCGATTGTACCACATTCTTCTTGTTTGGTGTTAAGCCAATTTGCACACCTTTAGCAAAATGAAAACCTCCACCCAGCAGCGGAGTGGGGTCTTCAACAGTAGTGACTAGCGATATAGAGCTTAGTCGGATTGGAGATGGAGGAGGTGGAGGTGCACGCCTCGGGGTACCATGAGGAGACCGGGTGGTGGCTCCCGACTTCCTCTTTTCATTCATTCGGCTACTATCGCCTGAAGGTTGTGCCAAGTCAGCCGCCCTGATAGGTGTGGGGTTCCCAGCTACCAGCTCGAGGTTGTTGCTCGACCGAAAGGCAATTACAGCTTGACTAGCATGGCGTTAGTGTTAGGGTTAGATCGAGTCATTATACCTAAAACAAAGAGCATAGATTAGTAAAGGCCAAACCGACTGAGATGAAAAATGTTGTCACATACCATGAAAGTTCGTCAACTGATGGGATGACCTATACACAACCAAGATCTTTCTATTAGGAAGTCTTCTTGGCAACTTAAAAAAAAATGGAGAAGACCTCCAAGTCCTCAGTGCTCAAAGAAGAACGAGGCCAATGTTAATACCGAGGGGGAGATTTCATTTAGTAAAAAGGTAATTTGGATCGACCATCTCGGTCATAGAAAAACTCCCTACCCAAGCTCAATACAGACCTTAAAATATTTTCCTTTAAAGCTTTTATACGAGGAAGTATAAGGTACAAATAGAATATTGCTCGGTCGACTAGTAAGTGATAACCAACTTACAGGGTCGGTCGGGTGGGAAATATAGCAATGTAAGAAAGTTTGAGGAGATAGACAAAGACGAAACATATCGCATACAAGTCGAAAGGGGTTTCGCATCTGGACTGACAGTGGCAAACATTATCGGCCGAGTGACAATAGTCAACAACTATAATGTCGTCCACCGCATCCGACTTTAACAAACACACTCTCCATGAAGGTAGAGATAGAGGAGGAGTCATGAAACTAAGTAAAGTACTCAATGATCTTGTGATCAACCCAACCAAACTCTTCTCGGTGGCTTGGCTCGCTTACTACAACATGGGTTGATCAGTCGAGAGCCATTGTTGGATCATTAACTCGAACTGGGTTAATGTCCAATGGCACACCATCGCTAGGTTTGGATGAAAACTTGGTCGCCCCCACTAGGTTGTCAACTCGAAATGAGCTAACACCAGGTGGCATAACCTAGATCATTCTGACAGTTAGGGTTTCTGAGGAGGAAGAATCAGAAGAAGAAAAAGAAGAAGAGGACAAAGTATAGACTCGAAAGAGCTACAACAAGACATTAGTAACCTCTCGAAGAAAATGGAAAACACCTCGCCTCAATGAAGGATTCAGAAGTCATAGTAGAAGAAGTGAAGAACGAGTGGTGGGGCACCATTATACACAGGCCACCAAACGTCAGGGGCAACAAAATCTTACTTCCTTTTGACCCATTAGATCGTTTTGAATCTAACAGTCCTCGTCTCAACGTACAATTTCCCACCCGAAAACCCTGTCATCAAGAGGTACGTCCCATCGAGCACCAGCGTCGCAGTACGTCACATCCAACCTCGGGAAACAAAATAATCACATATAGACTCTTCGAGGAGAAATATCTCTTGAGCCTGGGGGCAAGTGTACCAGTCGGAACCAGACGATTCCCAAAAGCCTCAATACCCAGTTCTGATTGACCGACATGTTTAAAATGCATTTAGGACAAGAGATGATTAACAAGTTTAAACCGTACGGAGAATTAGGTAATACACTCTTATAATCATGATCCATACGCTAATCTCGGCCCAACAGTAACAAGACTCATCACAGACATATAAATAAGTACAACTTCCAAGAAAAATGTATGTCATTATTACGTATTTATTGCACCGAATACTTGAGTGTCGGAACACCTTTTACATGTGTCCTTCTGACCGAGAGCGAGCGAAGGAGGAGGAACTTGATTGAAGGTAGTGAATGAGAGTTGATGAAGAAAGAGTAGCCCAACTAAACCTAAGGAGTAGAAGAAAGATTGTGCTAACCAACCGATGTAAAGAAGATAATTGATAGTGAGTGATCCCTCTTGTACAGGAACAATACCAATAAAACAACAGTGATTATTGACTAATCAATATATAACATCTTTGATTTTGCGGAACTAAGAAATAAAAATACAAAAGTTACCTTGTTTTGCATTCTTTTATTACTAGCAACATATTGATATAAAAAATTAGGACCAAAGTACTATATTTTGGTAAAGTAAAAAAATGAGCCATTTTCCATTTCTTAAATTGCATAAGCGTGGTTCAAATTATTTTTTGTAGTTCGTAAGAATTGAATACGTGTCAGAGGCTTCGTTGGTCTGTATATACTTCTTTGCAGTGTTATTCATGCGGATAACCCGGCCGCAAAAGCCACTCCAGTGGATGGTAACCAGGCTGACCCAGATATAAACTGGGCCACCGTGAACCTATTTGCCTCCACAGCAGAGGTAATGACCCGGTACCCAGGCCATTTGACCCGTTGGCCCACACCTGCACCGGGCCCATAATTCATGTACTCACCATAATACAATGTGTCCAAAGCAAAGTCTCCATTCCATTCCAACCATCCACGGGAATGTATGTGGTCACCCATGTAGGATAACATGAACACTGTTCTGGAGAACTGCTTCCATGGACGGCCCAAATAGGTGGGGAAGCTGCCCTTAACCGGCACAAGATCCGGAGCGGGTTGGATCCGACAATTGTGCATGGATATGCCCGTATTCTGATTCGGGTCCTTTCTATTTTGGGCTGTAATGGTGTTCTTCTGCTGGGCCATGGGCTTACGAGCATATATGTTGCACTTCTGGAACACGACCGCAGCATTGCCGAATATGAAGTCTACAGTACCGTAAATGTCACATTCACGAAAAAATTGACGATTAGAGTGGACGTAGCATGAGTCTTGGTACCCCACAATGTTGCACCGATACACCACCGCGTGGTCGGCTCCGACACGGAGCGCCACCGCTTGGTGCTTCGCCGGTCCAGCATAGTTCTCGAACGTGATGTCTCGTGCAATGAATCCAGCACCACTTGCAGCTGCCATAATTCATATTCTAAATTAGGAATATGAACTAAATGGAATAAACTGGCAAGGCATTACCTCCATTTTCATTCATAAGTAAAAAACAAAAACAAACTTCACATAGTAAACAAATATCACTAAATAAAAATAGTTAAAATTTAATTATATTTAAAAATATTATAAATAAGAACTGTAGTACCTAATTTAATTTAATTTGGGACACACTGATTGATATATTTTGTCTTGTATTGCAAGACCAGCCAACAACCAATAATTCAATTTTAGTCATTTAAGTAGGCGCAGTAATTTAAGTTTGGGTTTATTTAATTCTACGTTGCTATATGAGGATAATAAAGCTGTCCACCAATGTAAAGGATATGTTACAACTAGTAATTATGATAATGGAATGGAGACTATTATTAAAAGTTAAGAAAGGAGTAATGATTTTCTTTGACAAAGGCAAGATAATGCTTAAGGTTTATGCAACGTGATACTGTTTAGTAGAGCCAGGTTTCTTTAAACTCCAACAACCAACTACCACTTCTATTATCATGGATTTTTCAAACATCAATAAAATAGGTCCCAAGTTAGTTAGTGAGGTGATGTTATTTTGATGTGGCATGAACTGTAGTTAACTTCAATCAATTAAATTTTTCACCAAGCTTTTGGGATTAGATTGTGCAATTACTTTTCACTTTTCGAATGAAATTCACCAATAAAAAATTAGTTTTGACTTCAAGAATAAAGCTTATAAAAAACGGATTTTACGGACACTAACTTTACCTATACCACGATCAGATGGTATTTTTTGTTTCTAAAAAGTACTACGAGACACGGAGGTTTATTAAAAAAAATATAATTTTACATTGAGTTCAAGAAAAAATAAAATTATTTTTTTTCAAATGATTAATAATTTCTCTAGTATATATTTTTTAACTATAGCATACTTTATTTATAATTTATAAAAAAAATCACTTTTTTTATTTTTTAAAAAATCATGCTAATTAGCTGGTCATTATCGAACTTTCCTAGTAAATACATAGGTGCCAGTGGGGGTAATATTGCCCAAGTGGACTTTAACTTGGAAGGAAAAGACATGCAACTAGACAGCTACGAATATAAGCATTAACAACTGAACGACATGGGCCACGTGCAAGTTTGGGGTGTTCATTTATCGTGCATGTTATTGGTTCACATTTTTTCATCCATACTTTTCTAACAGTGCAAAAGATAAGCAAATTTTGTATAATTAATCAGCAAGCTGATGAAAAAGGAATGTACCGAAGGATGCTGTGTGGAATGTGGTCATGCCGTCTATCACATTCCTTTTCCCTGTAATGACAGTTTTGCCCTTCCCATCTCCTATGAACATCACATTCGTTTTCTTTCTGCCCACCTTTAAATTATTCTCCTCATACCTGAAAATTCCATCATATCCAAATTAAAGTAACCCCACAAATGCATACCTTTTATCCATTGCAATTATAAAACACAAGTAAAACTCAGTACAAAAAATTAACATAAAACCAGCTTTGAGTCAACAGATTTGATTTAACATCCTTTGAGAAAACAGCATTATTAATTGAATATGTTTCCTCCTCCTTTGAGTCAACAAATTTGATTTAACATCAACCTAAATAAACGGAAATTGAGGCGTAAACATTGTTAGAAATTATAATAATACCTTCGCAGACAACTGTGAGGAGTGCATGCGAAAAGTGTTTTTCAAACCATAGTAACTCGTCACCGACCATGTTTGGCTTTTATTCAGTACATTTCTTTTCACGTCCAATAATGAAAACAGTTATGTGAAAACGAAAATAATGAAAAAAGTGTAATGTTCGTTATCTCGAAAAGCGTATACTTTTCAGAAAGATAGAAAGCAGGCATATTGTTTGCATTCAACAATAAATAAATAAATATATATTCAGGTGATATTTGTTAATTACCTTCCTGCCCTCACGTAAATGATGAACCGGCGACTGCTGTGTTCCGGCGCTTTCTTAATAGCCTCCGCAATTGTCTTCACTGTTCCTTCACCATTCTTAGACACCACTATATCCGCTTGAATTGCTGACGTTGCTAAATTCAATAATCTTCTATCACGTTTATTCAACCATCTCGGGAATTTCCCCGATATATTCGCTTCATCATCTTCCTCTCCCATTAATCGTCTCTTATTCTGAATCGGCACCCCCGAGAAATCGCCACTTCCACTCCCAGAAAATATCGCGAGACAATTACTCACCAGTTCAGACAAGTCCTTCAAGTTATTAACCATCTGGTTCTTCACGCTCCCGCTCGACTCCTCGAACCCCTCCGCACACGTGTCATGATTAGTGAGAGCGGCGCTGAGCCACGTTATCACATCTTCGGTAGATCCATCAGAGCCAGATCTCAATCCGCCGCCGTTAGATATAGCCGAAGGCGAGAGGATGGAGTCCAGGGATCGGGAAAGAGAGTCCATGGACTCCTCCAATAACTCGAGGCAATCTTCGTACGCAGCCCGAACTTTGGGTTCGGTGGCCGCGAAGGAGAGGCCAGAGGAGGCGAAGAACGCTCTGCTGACGTGTCGTAGGGTCATGTTGAATGAGATGTGGACGAGGTCTTGCTCCGAGGCAGTGGTGGAGCCGGGAAAGTCAAGAAGGGAGTTGACACATAAGGTGGGGAAACGTGTCTTGCTGCAGGTTCGGGAAATTGCCTGCAATTGCCGAATTTGATTGTTTTAATTGGGTCATGCAATAAAAGGAAATCAATAACTGATACTGAGTTTGGAAATACCAAATCCAATCTTATAAAACACGAGTCAATTTAGTTATGGGTTCATCTTAGTTGATTGGTGCATGAAAATGTTTAGGAGTATTAAGTAAAATTGGGCCTCTCTAAATAGATTCTATCTTAGTTTAGTATTTGAGTTGTTTAAACTTTTTACATTCAATTTCTAAGGATAAAATAAAAACGGGTCTTGCCTGAGTAGGCTTGCGGGATAGGCTGGGCCCGTTTTGGTTACTGGAGGCGCGGGAGCGGACCACTGTAACAAGGACGGCGGAGATGGCAGCGGCGACGATTAAGGCGGTTGCGAGAAGAGAGAGCATGATGAGTTTTCTTTTGGTGGTTGCGGAGGATGAAGAGGGGGTTGGTTTGGTAAGAGGAGTGGTGGAGCGGCGGGAGGAGCCACCTGGGTCGGCGGGGCCCAATTTGCCATATTCCATTGGGTTAGTGAAGTGGGGTGTGGGAAAGGGGGTGAATGAATCAGTTAGTGGTTTTTGGTTGAAGTGGGAAGGTGTGCTTTTTATAAATGGCGGTGCTGTGAGGATTGAGTGAGTGTTACACTGTTAATGTAAAAATTGGAAGGTTGGTGTGAAGTCGACGTCGTAGGAATTAGAATTAGCTTAGCTGGCTGCTACTTCCAGCGTTGTCCACTGGATGTGAATGGATAGTAGAGATAGAGAGCTTTCTTTGCCTTTTTTCCCTACCTCTTGCCTTCCTCGTTCTTATTCTATATTATTATACATATTATTGTTCTATGTTTGATCGTGTTTCTGCTGAGTTGGAATTCTTCTACGTAAACCACTCATGTCATTGCTACTAATTCAATTATAAAATGTTATAAGGTGGTTGTTGCGTTAATTTATCACTTATCAAGTGGGATTCCTGTAACTTCTCCTATGTTTTCACTCCTGTTTCTATTTGTACATAGAGGAGTTTATGTAAAAAGTGCTATAATGTTCAACTTAAGTTATAATGATGTATGTAGATTCAATGAATAGTAAATTTAATATCGAATCTTAATTTTTTTATATCAGTATAAAAAACCACTTATTTGATAATTTAAAATAATAATATTCTATTTATTTTACTTTTTAATTTAAAATTTTGATATGTATTATTATATTATATTAAAGTTGGTTGTAAGTGGATGTATGTTTTTTTGTCAAAGTATTATTATATATATATATATATTATTGAATTTTCTCGAATAGATTTTTTACCTGGATATCTAATACCTTAAATACAGTTTATCTATAATTATTTCTGTTTATTATAATGTTTCTGATTCTCAGCAGGCATACTCTATTGCATTACTTATTAAGATAGCGAAATGTCTCTAAGGTCTATTTCACATAATTTACATAAGGAAAAGAGGTATTTTTTATGAGCCACGGAACATAGAAATGGATAATTGAAAAAATGAGACTTCAATGGAGTGTTTTGATTATTTCGGTGACTAAAAAATAACGTTTTTTTTTTAAAGATATGACGACAGTTTAATTCTTAAATATTTGAATTTTTTATTTGGTCGTGTAATGTAATGGATGGTCCACGAATGAAATCTTTACTACTTTATCTTTATGACATGGTGAAAAAGGGACATGCATGTATTTCTTAACTATTAAGCTAAATCTTCAATAACACCGTTGTCGTGTCCGATTTCTAATGTAGTTTATTGCTTCTCCTTTCCACTGTTAATCATGTCCAAAAGTTGCCACTAATTCTCCTTATTATATTGTTGTCAATTTTACAAGCTATCATTCCCACTTTTCGCTATCTTTTCAACTTTATTAGAAACTTCGTAGCTTAGGAAAATGGTTTTTATTACACTTTATAAGAAAAATGTGTGCTTTAAAAAGTGCGCATTTATTATTTCTCAAAGAAATAGGACATTTGATAGTGTGAACTAGCTACTTCAAACGAATACTTAAGAATTAAAAACTAGGATAAAAGTTTTTTCTATTTTTATTTCTAAAATATATCACTTAGATAGGTGATGTTTTAGGGCTTATATAAGCCCTATTACATTATGTAGTCATCCATTCATATATAGGTTGTTTCTGTTGTCTACTAGCGCTCCCTGTGGCACTGGGCTTTCTCTAACAATGTCATTTGCTAGAAATTTCACTTTGTCCTCAATGTGTGAAGATGCAATGTTGTTAATTGGGTTTGTGAGATTTGGGCTGCAATTAAGGTTTGTGTGTTCATCACAGGTGGGTAGATGTTTCTAGAGGCTAGGTAACGTGTGGGGTGCAACAGTCGCGGGTAGGAGAGGCACGTGACTCCTCAAAACTGCTTGACCATATGACGTTTTCTGATTGGGGGACTCGTACGATGGTGTCACTAGGTTTGATGGATTAGGGTTTTTGGGAGGTGGTAAGTTCATAAGTGGCGTGTTGGGTGTAGTTGAGTTAGATACATTCTCTAGGGTATCCCTTTAAATTGGCGAGTAGTGAGATGTGAAACACTAGCTGGATTCATGATGACGCTCGATCCGATAAGGGTTGGAATAGCATGGGGAAAGCTTGGGTGAGAGATGACACTTGACGAAGTGTTGTTGGTGAGGTTGAAGACGAAGCCACACCCAATCTCTGAGGCGAAGGAGCAGTCGGTGCGATGGTTATCTATTTAAGCTCGCATGCATGCGTTGGCGGTTGCGATTGAGGTTCTGCTTCAAGTGGTGAATGACGAGGGTGTGCTTCTATAAGAGTTCCGAAATCGTGGTGCCCGTTCGTGGTGTGTAGAGCATGTCTATGGTGGTGAGCAGTGGTCATCCGTACAAGGTGTAGAAGGAAGAGGTTCCAATGGAGGAGTGGTACGATGTGTTGTACCATAACTCTGTGAGATGGAGAAATTTATGCCATGAATGGGGGTGGTTACTAGCGAAACAAAGGAGGTAAGCTTCTAATACCCTATTCAAAACCTCTGTTTGACCATCGATTTGAGGGTGGTATGATGAATTGAAATGCAGTTTTGTTCATTGGTCTTTGAACGGGTTGCACCAGAAAGTGCTAGTGAAGATTAGGTCTCAATTCAAAACAATGGTTGTGGGGAGTCCGTGAAGACAACAAATTTCTGTGGAGAACCTGTGTGCGAGACTCTAAACTGTGTAATGGGTGGGTAAGGCCAAGAATTTGGGGTATTTGGAAAGACGATCACAAATCATAGTATGACTAACAAACGCTAGTAAGTGAGTAATAAAATCCATATAAATGTCTTCCCACACTTAATCGGGTATAGGAAGGGGTTGGAGTAATCCGTGTGGTTTCTTTGGCATGTATTTATTTTTTGGCAAACAAAGCAATTTTGGATGAACTCTTTGGTATCTCGAGTCAAACCTGGCTAGTAGAAGAACACGACTACCTTGGTCATGGTGGGTTTCAAGCCAAAGTATTTTCCTGTTGGGGAGTCATGAAATTCGTTGATGATGCGATTGCGGAAATCGTGAGCTTGGGGAAGAAAAATTCGGTGGCGGAAGAAGAGCAATCCTTGTCTTGTGGAGAATTGATTAGCCAATGGTTGGTTGTAGGTGTACGACTGGTGTCCTTTTGTGGTGGTGAAGTATTGTTGCAATTCCTTGAAAATGGTGGGAAGCGGGGAGGAGATGACTAACAACAATGATAGAGGCAACGGTTCTTAGCGGGAGAGTGAATCAACGACCATATTATTTTTTCTAGGTTTGTAAATCATTTGAAAATCGTATCCTTGAAGCTTTGTTGTCCATTTTTGTTGTTCTAGTGTTTGAATTTTTTGTCATAGTAGTGTGTTTATGGCTCTTTTGATTTGTGTAAATTTTGAAATGGTTTCGTAACAAGCACTAACGCCATTTTTTTATTGCTTCTGTGATTGCATACATATCTCTCACATATACTGAGGCTGATTTGAGGTGGGGGCACATCTCTTTACAGAAAAAGGCGATTGGGTGATTGGCCTTGCTGAGTATTGCTCCTTCAACGACTATGGATGCATTGTTGTCGACAATAAATGGTTGGTTGAAATCAGGAAGACGTAGATTAGGAACATTTGTTATTTCTGCTTTCAATGTTGTAAATGCTTGTTTTTGGGTTGGACTCACTTCCTATGTGGAGGCCCAGTCCAATATTAATCACCTTTAGAGTTTTTTTGAACAGAGAGAGCCGTCAGCAAAGACAGAGAGAAAAGAGTGAAGAGAGGAAGTTTCGTTCAGAAACTTTCAGCCACCTCCGACATTTCGTCCACCGTTGGATCGGGTTGAAACTTTGTCATCAGGTTCATAACTTGTGGTACTTCAATCTAACCATTTAGATCTTTGAGAAGTTATTTTAGCAGTGAGAAATTTGTCTCACACTGCAACATTGTTTTCATCGTTTTTTGAGGACGAAAACTTTTTGGATCGTCGCTTCTGCTTCATCCACCGTTGTATCAGGCTGAAATTTCGTCAGCATGTTTATAACTCGTGGTGCTTCAATTGGACCGTTCGGATTGTTTAAAAGTCATTGGAACAGTGACCTATAGGCCGCATACAGTAGCTGTTGTTTGGTGAATTTTTTGATTTATTGTTCTCTAATTCATCTCTGTTGTCTTGCTATTTGACTGATTATTGAGCACAATTTGTGTTGTGATTTGAGACTCTCTTGTAACTTAATTTTGATCATAATGGAGCTTGATTGACTGGCTTGTGCCTGTGGTTTTTACTTCTCACATTGAGAAGATTTTCCACGTTAAAATTTTTGTGTTTTTGTTGCTGCCATTATTTGTTATTGCTCCTCACAGATTCTTGCAAGTTGGGGAAATTATTATCCGCTGCTTATTGCTCTTGTTGAGTTATTATTTTACTGTGTTGAACTTTCCATCAGAGTGGTATCAGAGCTCCTTGGTTGGAGTGATTTGACTGCTTGAATGATGGAGGCAAATACAAATAAGATGGTCTGTTTGAACGACACTAATTATCACTTATGGAAGGAAAAAATGAAGGATATGTTATTTGTGAAGAAATTGCATCTTATTGTGTTTGCTACTAAAAAGCCAAAAGACAAGACTGGTGAGGAATGGAAGTTTGAGCATCAACAGGTTTGTGGTTTTATTCATCAGTATGTTGAAGATAATGTTTATAATCACATTGCTAATGAGGAAGATGCAAAATCCTTGTGGAAGAAGATTGAGACTTTGTATGCTTCTAGTACAAGAAACAATAAATTGTATTTGTTGAATTTTTTTATGAATTTGAGGTACAAGGAGGGGATTTCAATTTCAGATCACTTAAATGATTTTCAGGGGCTCCGATATCAATTGTCAGAAATCGACATCAAGTTTGATGATGAAGTGTTGGGATTATATGGCTACTGAATACTCTGCCAGATTCTTGGGAAACATTTTGGGTTTCAATTACAAACTCATCCCCTGTTGGTGTTGTCTTCTTGGAAAATTTCAAGAGTGTTGTCTTAATGAGGAGATGAGAAGGAAGGCCCATGGTACTTCATCTCATTCTGAGGTACTTGTCTTTGAAAATAGGGGGAGAATTCAGAAAAAGGAACTGAAAGGGAGTAGACAGAATAGCATAAGTAAGTCCAAGTCTAGATACAAATAAAGATGGCAGTGAATATCCTAGTCGCAAAGCACTTAGCCACTGAATATTAAATCAGTCGCCATTTTAGCCACCAAAAATTCGGTCGCTATTTCGTCGCATACTACACAACGGAAATTGTTGTAAACAAGTTAAAATAGTCAAATGTATTATACAATTGAGCATACAACTAATCTTCTTCTACACTATCATATGTAATGTGATCTCCTTTATGATGTCCACTGATAGTAGGATCTGAAGGGCTTGACATGGAATTATTCATTTGACTATGTTGTAAGATAAGTTGCATTTCCTCATCTTATTTGCACAGCTGCTCATCTTATTGGCATATGCATTCCTAATTACTAATAATACAATAATATAATAATGAAAACTTAGCACCAAGAGTATTATAATACATAACAATCGAAGAAGTAATAGTAAATCAATTGAGAAGGATTTAAAATTATATAATTGCAATATATAAGTAACTTAATTTGCTTAATTAAAACTTGAAAAACCAAGCTAGCAAAAATATTTCTTCTAAAACAATTAGCACTTGCATTTTTTATTAATTATTTATTCTAAAACAATTGGATTTGCACAATGGCAAAGCAAAGCATAAGGCCATGAAATCGATTTCTAGCTTGTCAGTCCTGATTTAAGACCTTACTTTAATAACTCAGGGAAAAATTATAATTTTGATAATAATAAAAAAATACCTCTAATATTTATCTAAATTTCCTCTTTTATTTAATACAATTTCTAACAAGAAGTAATGGACCATTAGGAAGCATTCAATATATTATGAATCTTAATTTTTCTACGATCCATGTTGCTAAGTAATGATGTAACAACATTACAAAAGAAATTATTTTTAACAGGGTTATTTTTTATGTTTCCGACGGTTTTAACCTCTGTACCGCCCTGGTGGTCGGGTATGATGACGTGGCACCTTGCTACAGTGTAGGCGTGTTGACAAGGCGCCAGGTTGGCAGTTAAGAAGGAAGTCAGGAGGCACGTGTAGTCGCCGATTGTTAAGTTGGCGTGTTCCGACTTCCAGTTTACCAGAATAGGCGATCGCCAGGTTGAGGATGGAGTCGCCAGATGCAGACTCAGGCGACCAAGCAGTCGGAGATCGCCAAAACAAGCACATCGCCGAAGATGAAGGAGAAGCAGATTATGAAGGCGGCCGGCGAGACCACAGGGAAGGTGTATGAAGGCCCTAACTTGCCAGTTTCAGTAGAGATCGCACTCCTAAGTTAGCTATGCACTGGGCAGTACCATGCATAGGTAACTTAGCCAAAATGAGAGTAGAAGCAGCGCCAAGTCAGGGAGCCTCCAGATGATGGCACGTGTACAGTTGGATACGAGCCACGTGTCCAAGTCTGTAACTACCAGGAGAGAGAAAATCACCAGGTATATAAGAGCTCTTAACGGACTTTCTGAGGTACGCACGTTCAGTTCATACACTTTACGCACGTTCAGTTCATACACTTTACGCTTGCAAGTGACAGAGCTGTTGTGAGAGAGAGTTTTTGCACGGTTCTAGTTCTTAGTATTTGGTGATACCGTCACTGACTTGAGCGTCGGAGTGCGATCGGCCGCAGCGGCGCCGTGTCGTTTCTTTGCAGGTTCTTGAAGTAGATCCAGAGGAGGAACGAAGGTGATAAGCGGTGCGCACGTCGATCCTTTGACGAGGCATTCTCCAGCGCTCCGGTCAACAGGCAGGATCATCAGGCGCCCACCGTGGGGCCGTGTAAAACGTGCTCCCATCCACAGCGTGAGTTCGTGGAAGTTTTCGAGGTTTTCTGCGCGGTTGTGTGCTGGTGCAACCGTCGTTTGCAGTTTCTTTGAGTTTTGTTCGGTGACGTTTGCGTTTTGAACCGTTCGTTTGACTTTCAATCGGTGGAGTGAGGTCTTTTGTTGCTTGCACGCAATCTGTTTGGTGGAAGTTCGGGTCCTCTTGTGGTTTTCTTCGAAGGTTTGCGGTGTTCTTGAGTTCTTGCGCAGTTTCTTGAGTTTCTCCGATTGATCGCTGTTTCGATCGTGGTTGAGGTGTTGTTTGCTGTATTCCTATGGTTCGCTGAAGTTAATGAGAAAGATGAGAAGCAATCGTTCCAGTCCCGTGGCTTCCGTCGCTGCTGAAGGCGACGCTGCCATGACCATGGCGCAAATGGCAGAGATGATGCGCTCGTTGCAGGCAACCGTGGAAGCCTCGCGCGTAGAGCAGGCAAGGATACATGAGGATCTGGTCGCCTCTCGCGCCAGGAACGAGGAGCTCAGCAAGGTAGCTGAGGAGCTGCGTCGAGCTCTTCAGGAGCAGCAGGGATGTTCTTCTGCTGAAGAGGTGGCACCGTCGACGCCACCTCGTGTGTTCCCAATGCCTTTTGTTCAGGCGATTACCGACACGCCAATTCCCACGAGCGTGGTTCCGGTTAAAGCTATTTTTACCGGCGTGGAGGATCCAGAGGCTCATCTGACCACGTTCCACACGCAGATGATGCTGTCGGGAGGGTCAGACGCCGTCTACTGCAAGATGTTCGTGAGTACGCTCCAAGGAACGGCGATGGAGTGGTTTGTGAGCCTGCCTAATGGCCACATAACCAATTTTCAACAATTCTCGAAAATCTTTGTCGAGCAGTACATTGTGAATAAGGCACCACCCAGGGTGTCCTATGATCTGTTTGATATAAGGCAGTACCATGGGGAGTCCCTCAGAGACTACCTCAATCGCTTCGGAGCGCAGATGGTCAGATCGCCGGCCAAGGATGAAGAAATGCTGGTCTTTGCCTTCAAGAAGGGCGTGCAGCCAGGGCCATTCTGCGAGGCCTTGATCAGGGCTCATCCAGCGACGTTCGCTGAAGTCAGGCGACTTGCGGTGGCCCACATCGCCGACGAGAGTGAAGTCGCCGAGAAGAGAGGCAGCGTGGCTCCCGCCAGGCCACGCGCCCAGACCAGGATCCAGCCACAGAGGGTGCTGGAAACGGCGGCGGCGGCCAGAAAAGACCAAAGGACTCGCTATCCTTACGATAGGAGAAATAAGGGAAGAAGCCAAGCACGCCAACCACCAGCGCGCCAACAACCAGCACGCCGGGAATACAATCGCCCGCCTAAGCACAAATTCGTCATGGGACTGGCGGACCTGATCGCTATCCCTAACATATCTGCTAGGTTGAAGGCGCCCGAGAAGGTGGGCGACAAGGTGCTGGGGTCAAAACCGGACGCCTGGTGCGAGTTCCACCAGTGTTTTGGCCACAACCTGGACTCGTGTTTGTCTTTAGGATACCAGCTCGACGATCTGGTTAAGAGCGGATTCCTAAATGACTATCTGCTGGATAGAAGGACGGGGGGAGCGTCGAGTTCCCAGCCAGCAGGTGGAGAAGCCCAACAACACGAGATGCCTATCCATGGGGAGATCCACACCATTGCCGGGGGTTTCTCAGGTGGTGGATGCACCGCATCGCAGAGGAAAAAGTACGCGCGATCGGTGATGTCAGTGAACATGTTTGAAGATCACTCGCCGGAAGTGGACATTACGTTCACCAAGCAGGATCTTCGGGACGTCGTGCCTCATGACAACGATCCCATTGTTATTTCGTTGATCACGGCGGGAAGGAAGGTCCACAGAGTTCTGGTGGACCAAGGAAGCTCGGCAGACGTGATGTTCTGGCCGACTTTCACGCAGCTGGAATTGCCCCTTGACCAGCTAAGGCCCTATGGAGGGTGCTTGTATGGGTTCGCTGGCGACCAGGTGGAGGTCAGGGGGTACATTGAGCTGAGAACCACGTTTACAGACGAGGCTGGGTCGAGGACGGAGAAAATCAAGTACCTCATCGTAAACGCCCCCTCAGCGTATAACATCCTGTTGGGTAGGCCCACTTTTAACAGGATAGGCGCCATTCCATCGACTCGGCACATGAAGGTGAAGCTGCCGTCAATGGAAGGGGTGGTGATCACGATAAAGTCTGATCAGAAAGAAGCGAAAAGGTGCTATGAGAATAGCCTGAAAAATAAAAGATCAGTGAGCTATGTTACAACCACCCCACCTCCCGTTGTGAAGCCCAGACCGCCGGTAACAGAGGAGGCCGCCGGAAGGGATGTAGAGATGATAGACGCAGAGCTGGGGGAGAGGAATGCTGGCCTGGAGGAGGAAGAGGCGCGGAATCGCCCCGAGGAAGCGAGAGAACTGGGAATCGCCAAGGCGGTGATCGCCAGAGAATCCAGGCCCAAACCTGTCGAGCAGTGGCTCGAAAAGGAGATCGGAGGGAAAATCTTCAAGCTGGGAAGATCTCTGGAAGTCGATCTCCAAGACCAGATCGCCAAGGTGATTGAGCGGCATCTGGACGCGTTTGCATGGTCCGCCTCGGACATGCCCGGGATTGATCCCGACTTTCTGTGCCATCATCTGGCGATGGACAACATGGTGAGACCAGTGCGACAAAGGAGAAGGAAGTTCAACGAGGAAAGGAGGCAGGCGATCAGGGACGAAACCCAGAAACTCCTCGCTGCAGGCCACATCAGGGAAGTCCAGTACCCTGAATGGTTGGCGAACGTCGTACTGGTGAAGAAGAGTAACGGGAAATGGCGCATGTGCGTCGATTTCACCGATCTGAATAAAGCTTGCCCGAAGGATTCGTATCCTTTACCAAGCATTGATGCCCTGGTTGACAGTGCTGCAGGGTGCAAGCTGCTGAGCTTCCTGGATGCCTTCTCGGGCTATAATCAGATCAAGATGCATCCCATGGATGAAGAGAAAACAGCCTTCATGACGGAGAGGTCGTGCTACTGCTATAAGGTGATGCCCTTTGGGCTGAAGAACGCGGGGGCCACGTACCAGAGGCTGATGGATCGAGTACTTGCACCAATGCTGGGAAGGAACGTGCAAGCTTACGTCGATGACATGATCGTGACCTCGCAGGAGAAAAGCAAGCACGTTGCAGACTTGGAAGAATTGTTCACGACGATCGCCAAGTTCAAGTTGAAGCTCAACCCGGAGAAATGCATTTTCGGCGTGGAGGCTGGAAAATTTTTGGGTTTTCTCTTGACTGAAAGAGGAATAGAAGCTAACCCGGACAAGTGTGCTGCCATCTTGGCGATGAGAAGCCCGGCTACGGTGAAAGAAGTCCAGCAGCTAACAGGTCGGATTGCAGCCCTATCTCGCTTCGTGTCAGCTAGCGGAGAAAAGGGGCATCCCTATTTTCAGTGTCTGCGGCGCAATAACAAGTTCGCTTGGACGAAAGAGTGCGAGGAAGCTTTCGTCAAGCTGAAGGAGTATCTGGCGAGCCCGCCGGTTCTGTGCAAACCGCTGGCGGGAATCCCTCTCAGGTTGTACTTTGCTGTAACTGAGAGGGCGGTGAGTGCGGTCCTCGCCCAAGATCAGGATCAGGCTCAGAAGCCTATTTATTTTGTGAGCAAGGTGTTGCAGGGCCCAGAAACGAGATATCAGGCCCTGGAGAAGGCTGCGCTGGCTGTGGTGTTTTCGGCGAGGAGGTTGCGCCACTACTTCCACAGTTTCACAATACTGGTGATGACTGACCTGCCCATCCAAAAGGTCTTGAAGAAACCTGATGTTGCGGGTAGAATGGTGAAGTGGGCAGTGGAGTTGTCAGAATTTGACATTAAATATGAGCCTCGAGGCCCGATCAAGGGGCAAATCTTTGCAGATTTTGTAGTCGAGCTCTCATCAGAGGCGACGCGGGTTGAAGGAGATGACTTCCGTTGGGTACTCTCGGTGGATGGATCGTCAAACCAGCAGGGTAGCGGTGCTGGAGTCATATTGGAAGGACCCAACGGCGTGCTGATCGAACAATCGTTGAGATTTGCCTTCAAAGCCAGCAACAATCAAGCAGAGTATGAGGCGCTGATCGCCGGGATTCTGCTGGCCAAGGAGATGGGAGCTAGGGTGCTGATGGCTAAGAGTGACTCGCTGCTAGTCACAGGGCAAGTAACAGGCGAGTTCCAGGCTAAAGATCCACAAATGGCGGCTTACTTGGCGTATGTGCAGGAATTGAAGAGTTCATTTGCCTCTTTTGAAGTAGTACATGTGCCCCGAGAACAGAATGCCCGAGCTGACTTGCTTGCTAAGCTCGCCAGTTCAGGCAAGGGGGGTAGGCAGAGGACGGTGATTCAAGAAACTCTGAAGACGCCGAGGGCATTTGTAGCAGATCACCTGGTCCTTCAGATAAGTAAGTCGACGGAGAGAGCAGCGAGAAGCCATAAGTCTTTGACGCAAGAAACTCTGAGATCGCCGAGAATCAGAGCATGTCGAGGAGAGAAGGTGGACGTGATGCAGGTCTGCGCCACCCATGAGCCAGACACTTGGATAACGCAATACAAGCGGTGCTTGGCAGATGGTCTCCTCCCGCTGGATCCAACAGAAGCTAGGAAGGTAAAGAAAAATTCCAGCAAGTATACATTGATTGATGGCGATCTGTACAGGTTTGGGTTCACTCACCCACTCCTGGAATGTATACACGGCGAGAAGTGCACGAGAATTATGGCAGAGCTCCACGAAGGAATATGTGGAAGTCACGTCGGGGGTCGAGCTCTGGCCGCGAGGACTCTCCGTGCAGGCTACTATTGGCCATCCATGAGAGAAGATTGCAAGAGGTATGCCCAATGCTGTAAACAGTGCCAGCAGCACGCCGATTGGCATAAGGGACCTCCCGAGGAGTTGAAGTCGATCTATAGCCCTTGGCCGTTTCATACTTGGGGAATCGACATTCTGGGACCTTTCCCACTGGCGATTAGGCAGATGAAGTACTTGGTGGTGGCGATTGAGTATTTCACCAAGTGGATCGAAGCAGAACCAGTGGCCCAGATCACCGCACACAAGATCGAAGGTTTTGTATGGAAGAACATCGTGTGCCGGTTTGGAGTGCCTAAGCGCCTGGTGTCAAATAATGGGACGCAGTTTGCAAGCCACCTGTTGAAGAAGCTTTGTGAAGGGGTTGGAATTCAACAAGTGTTTGCATCCGTCGAGCACCCTCAGACGAATGGCCAGGTGGAATCAGCTAATCGGGTGTTGTTGAGAGGTTTGAAGAGAAGGCTTGAGAAAGCCAAGGGAAGTTGGGCTGAGGAGGTGCCCCGTATAGTCTGGGCGTACCACACCACCGAGCAGTCAGGAACCCATGAGACCCCGTTTAGCTTGGCCTACGGGTGTGACGCCATGATTCCGGTGGAGATCCAGGAGAGCTCGCCGAGATTCCAGAACTTTGTAGAGGAAGACTCGAATGCAGAGAGAAGGCTGAACCTGGATCTGCTGGATGAAGTCAGGGAAGAGGCGAGGCTGAAGGCTGAGGCGGTGAAAAGGAGGATTGAGCGAAGATACAACTCAAAGGTGATGCCAAGGCAGTTTAGAGAAGGCGACCTGGTGATGAGGAAGGCCCACCAGTACGAGATGGAGAATAAACTATCACCCAAGTGGACTGGACCGTTCAGAATAACCGAGGCGCTTGGGAACGGAGCCTACCGCTTGGAAACGCTGGAAGGAGGGGCGATCCCTCGTACCTGGAACGCCACACACCTGAAAAGTTGTACTATAGTTAAGAGCTTTGTAAGTAAAGACAAACACAAATGTTATATTACAATGTCTCTGTTAAAACAGTTTCAAGGGGGCACTCTTTTTTCCCTAAGGAGGGTTTTTAATGAGGCCACCCAATAAAAGAAGAGTTTTCGAAGAATAAGGTGTTTTCCGGTTGCCTGTGTGCTATTTTCGAAAGTTTTGAAGAAAGACCTTGTCATTTGTACATGATTCAAGGCAAGAAAAGATATATCACGTGCTTTCTAAAAGATTTTAAGTCCTCATCGTCTTTCGGCGATTGGAGGCACCAGTTAAGTTTTAAAGTCCTCATCGTCTTTCGGCAATCGGAGGCACCAGATGAAATACCTCAACGCCCTCGCGCGTTTCGAGGCGAGTTAAAAGACCTCCTCGCCGTTGAGCGAGTGCAGGCGAGGAAGAGAAAAAGTCCTCCGTGTTTCTGGGAGCGAGAAGATGTAACTCCTGGGGCAATGTCGAGGCAAGTTAAAAGACCTCCTCGCCGTTGAGCGAGTGCAGGCGAGAAAGAGAAAAAGTCCTCCGTGTTTCTGGGAGCGAGAAGATGTAACTCCTGGGGCAATGTAGAGGCAAGTTAAAGACCTCCTCGCCGTCGAGCGGGTGCAGGCGAGAAAGTTCCTCAGTGCATCCAGGGGGGAGGAGATGTACACCCTGGGCAAGTTGAGGCACCATATAAAGTCCTTATCGCCGTTGCGCGAGCTAAGGCCAGTTAAATACCTCCTCGCCGTCGAGCGAGTGCAGGCGAGAAAAAGAAAGGTTCTCAGTGCATCCAGGG